>NW_015558606.1:372893-422999 GCF_001515605.1 Sinocyclocheilus anshuiensis | reverse complement strand
CACACACACACACACACACACACATATATATATATATATATATATATATATATATATATAAATTAATACTTTGCTGAATAAAAGTTTTAATGTTTTTGAAAAAAAAAGACCTTACATTTTTTAACTGTATATTAAGTTATTTTAAATTGTAATAATATTTCTCAGTATTACAGTTTTTACCTGCATGTAAAATTAAAAAGCATGTAATATAAACTAATTTCAGTTTTTGTAAAGAAAGAGTTTGCCTTTAGGTTTTATGCTGTGGTAAAGTCAGTGCGAGTAATGATCATTAATCCAGATCCAAAAATACTTACAGAACACCAGGACACTTATATGTGACCCTGGACCACAAAACCAGCATAAGGGTCAATTTTTCGAAATTGAGATTTATACATCATCTGAAAGCTGAATAAATACGCTTTCCATTGATGTATGGTTTGTTAGGATAGGACAATATTTGGCCGAGATACAACTATTTGGAAATCTGGAATCTGAGGGTGCAAAAAAATCAAAATATTGAGAAAATTGCCTTTAAAGTTGTCCAAATGAAGTTCTTAGCAATGCATATTACTAATCAAAAATTAAGTTTTAATATATTTACAGTAGGAAATTTACAAAATATCTTCATAGAACATGATCTTTACTTAATATCCTAATAATTTTTGGCATAAAAGAAAAATCAATAATTTTGATCCATTCAATGTTTTTTTGGATATTGCTACAAATATACCCCAGCGACTTAAGACTGGTTTTGTGGTCCAGGGTCACATATGTCATAGCTTTACTTGAGAAGTCTCCGTGAAATTTCTGTCAGTTTAAAAACATTGCTTGAGATATTGAGCTGTGCATCTTTTTTTTTTTTTTTTTTACATACAGGAGCTACTCAACAGCTAGTATTGTAAGAAAATGGATGATTCACCATCAAAACATCTTATTGGCTCCAAGAAGAGAGTCAAAATCCACCCAAACACAGTGACGGTCAAATACGCCACTCACTTTCCCCAGCCTGGAGACGAGGGCTATGATGATGCTCCATCTTTTGAAGACTTCGGCTCATTTGTCGAAGAGACCTCAGACAGGAAGCACCTCACTAACAGCAAGTCAGGCAGGACTTTTTTTGGCACGCTTGACAGTCGGTCCAAACCGGCTGAGGATCAAAAGGAGAAAGGGGTCGGAGGTCAGCTGCAGAGCTTCGGGGAGGCCTCTGTGTTCGCCTCACGCATGACGTGGGCTGCTCTGTTTGGGGCAGCTCTGGCCCACGGCAGCGTGGCTCTCATCACACGTCTAGCTGCCGACCGCTCTAGGGTGCCATCGCTAGAGCTTCTCTTTATCCGCTCCATAATCCAGGTGTTGTCCATCGCGGTGGTGTTTTATTACCAGGAGCCTCCCTTCGGGCCTCAAGGCTACAGACTGCGTCTTTTCTTCTATGGTGTGTGCAATGTCATCTCCATCACGTGTGCGTATACCTCCTTTGCCATCGTCCCGCCCAGCAATGGCGCCATCATGTGGAGAGCCACCACAACGGTCTTCAGCGCCATACTGGCATTTTTACTCATCGATGAGCGACTAGGAATGACAGATGTGGTGACGGTTGTCAGTAGCGTCTTCGGCCTCTGTTTGGTCATGATTCCCAACATCGTAGGCGAGCACCGATCTCTGGGTTTCTGGAAGGAGGCCTTCGGCTACACTATGACGGTGATGGCAGGCTTAATGGCGGCCCTGTCCATGATCATATACCGCGCCATCAAAGAGAGGGTGAGCATGTGGGCTGCACTTTTCACCTTCGGCTGGACCGGAACCGTGTGGGGAGTGTCCACTATGTTCATCCTGCAGGAGCCCATCATTCCACATGATATAGAGACGTGGGGTTATCTAATCGGCGTCTGCGTCTGCTCCACTGTGGCATTCCTGGGGGTCTATTACGCCCTCAACAAATTCCATCCTGCACTAGTCAGCACCGTTCAGCATATGGAGATTGTTGTGGCTATGCTTCTGCAGCTGATTGTGCTCCACATGGTCCCCTCAGTGTATGACATCATCGGGGGTCTCATCATCATCATCAGTGTTGTGGTGCTGACGGCCGTAAAGCTTTACTGGGTGGGCAAGAGCAAAAGACAGGAGTATGAAGAGATCCTCGACTCACCGATAAAGTGATCAAAGTTATTGTTTTATAGATATTTTTGTTGAGTCTGATTTTTCAGGCCTTGAATTACAGTTTTTTAAAATTGCTTAGACACTAAAAGTGGTACTTGAGGTTCACTCAGTGAAACCATTCACTCATATACCTAATCTTTAGACCAAGTCTGCAAAACGACAAGGACATTACGTGCGTTAAACTCAGTTTGCTATTGTAAAACAAACTTTTTTCAAAACTCTAAACACAGTTCTCTACATTGCACACATCATTCAAAACTAACAGCTCTTTTGTTTCATTTGGGAAACACTGCTATTTCAATGCTACACTCATTTACTGATGACCTACAGCCAGTGATCATGTGTGAAAACACTTAAACATAATTTCTTCACTTAGAAATCAAAACTCTGCTTACAGTATATATGAATATGCATATATATATATATATATATAATATGTGTTTGTATATGTGTGTGTATATGTACAATACATACATAGGCACACACACACACACACACACACACACACACACACATATACACTGAATATGCATACAATCCAAGTCAGAAAGTCAACTTTATTTCTAAAGCGTTTTATACAATATAGATTGTTTCACAGCAGCTTCACAATAGTTTCACATTTAAATTCAAAGCAGCAAGTCAATAGTGTCATTATACAGCTCAAGTCAGTTCAGTATTGATTCAGTTCAGTTGCATAACTGTGTAAAATTCATCAGTTGTACATACGTACTGTACTGTATATACAGTGTATATGTGCATATGCATGTATGTGTGAGAGCTATGACAAACTCATGTTCACTCCACTGCACTCTGAACAAGCAAAAGACACACGAGAGTAGTGTTTTACATTTTTCACATTTGTGTAGTTTAGCGTGTATGTGGATAATTATTTTATGCTTGTGTGTACAGTTACTATGCAAAATTACCATTTTTAGAAGAGTTAAATAGTTTTGAATGAAGTGTTTGCTTTTGCAAGATATGTGTGACATTTTGCATGTTGTGTGTGTGTTTTTTGGTTTTGTGTGTAGAGTTTTGAGAAATAGAGCTATAGTTGAAAAAACTGTGTGTAACCATTTTTAAAAAACTGTAATGGTACCCACACTCTTAAAAACAAAGGTTCTTTACAGGCATCTGGTTCCATGAAGAACCTTTAACATCCATGGAACCTTTACATTGCATAAAAGGTTCTTTAGATTTTTAAAATGTTCTTCATACTAAGAAAAAAATTGATCTTTTAAGAAAGGTTCTTTGGGGAACCAAAAATGGTTCTTCTATGGCATCACTGCAAAAATCACATTTGGAATCTTAATTTTTAAGAGGGCACCTCTGACTGAGGTTATTGTGAATGTTTGAGAAAAATATATATGTAAAGTTTATGTAAAGTTTATTCATTGATGAAGTGCCATTGTGAAGTTGTCTTTGACTGTTGTATTATGTGAAGCTAGAAAAGGTTATTGATTCTTCTCGCCCATTATGAAGTAATTATCCATGTTTAGCTATGTCATATCATGTTTCAGTAGGTAGTACATCAAAATAAATGTCTGTGAAGAGGAGCTGCAATGACAACGAGATCTTTTCATAAATATGCACTATTTTCAAAATTGGCATGGTCAATAGTGCCCTCTGTTGGTATTTAGTGACTATATGGCCCTGAGAAGTGGAGCAACAATTTTTGGCACAACCTGATTAGCTTGTGTGAGTGAATCAAATCAGTGTTTGCAACAGTGATTCAGGCTGGTGTCTGCCAGAGCTTTTCTGTTGGCATATGATGCCATGATTTCCAGTTTGCGAAATATTGATGACCGATGCAGTCATGTACTTATTCACTCCAGAGTTTTACTCAGAAATGAAGAAGTTTTAACCATTGTACTGTAATAATATGTTTTGGCAAGGCATTCTCATATTTGAGCTTAAAGTCAAAAGGTTGCATAGTCTGCAGCAGATCCAAAATATTTGACAAAGTAACATTGCATTTTCTTGGATTAAAAAAGCCAATGCATGATCCATGCAAACATATGATTGTTCATTTAATAATAATTTCACTTACAACACTTTGTTTTTCAGAAACAGGAATCTGAGAATGTACCTGTTGTGTCTTTAAAAAATAACAGCAAATACTGTTTCAAACTGAAATATTTTCAAAGATTTGTTTTCTCTTTAATAAAAGCATGTATTAATTTCACTGTGCATTTTTATGAGCTTCTAACCATTTTTGTTAAGTTATAAAAAGAAAACAAATTCTCCAAGCACAATAATGTTTGTCTGTGTTTTGAAAGTTTTATAGGACTTTTCCACAGTGATCACAAGGTGGTAGGAATGGCCAAATAATTACATTAAAACTGAATGAAGCTAGTGAATTTATATTTTAATAATGTTGCTTCAAAAATTGATTTTAAAAATGCTAAAAATCATACATTAAAATGTATAAATAAATATGTTTGAAATTAATTTAATGCTTAAGTTTAAAATTAAAAAAGCCAATATGTAAGTGGTAGTGCGAAGTATCAAATCTTTTCTACATTTTACCTGTGGACTGTATGGCATAATCTCAGTGTGCAAACCATGTCGTCATAACAAACACACTCAAACACATTCAAATACTGTTTCAAACTGAAATATTTTCAAAGATTTGTTTTCTC
This sequence comes from Sinocyclocheilus anshuiensis, assembly GCF_001515605.1. NCBI lineage: Eukaryota > Metazoa > Chordata > Actinopteri > Cypriniformes > Cyprinidae > Sinocyclocheilus > Sinocyclocheilus anshuiensis. Next base: position 418,206 of record NW_015558606.1, on the reverse strand, counting down.
TTTAATAAAAGCATGTATTAATTTCACTGTGCATTTTTATGAGCTTCTAACCATTTTTGTTAAGTTATAAAAAGAAAACAAATTCTCCAAGCACAATAATGTTTGTCTGTGTTTTGAAAGTTTTATAGGACTTTTCCACAGTGATCACAAGGTGGTAGGAATGGCCAAATAATTACATTAAAACTGAATGAAGCTAGTGAATTTATATTTTAATAATGTTGCTTCAAAAATTGATTTTAAAAATGCTAAAAATCATACATTAAAATGTATAAATAAATATGTTTGAAATTAATTTAATGCTTAAGTTTAAAATTAAAAAAGCCAATATGTAAGTGGTAGTGCGAAGTATCAGATCTTTTCTACATTTTACCTGTGGACTGTATGGCATCATCTCAGTGTGCACCATGTCGTCATAACAAACACACTCAAACACATTCATGTCAGTGCATTGAAATTTGTAGGCTTAGATTTGTGGGTTTTCTGATCATCAGCACAGGCCTGAAGTTCATCCCATAACATCATGTGCAAGCATTTATTGCCTCCCTTGAGAAATATACAAGTCTGGATCAAGGACCTATGACAAGCAGTGCTGTTACCGCTGCTTCAACTAATGGCAGCCTGCTGGCTCACTGAAATCTGAGTGTGTGCTGGAGTTTAGCTCTCTGACTGTAGAGAAGTGATTGCTCAGAGGCATCATAAGTTGCAGATGTGGTCTCTTGCTCAGTGGACTTCTTCTCACAATATCACTCACAGATGGACTTTTAATTCTTAAGAGTTTGTTCACTGAGTTTCCTGATTTAAGAAAACACATCGCTTGAAAACATGTTCATCAGACAAACAGCTATACATTCTTAAAGGATCCTCTGATGTGTTTGAACTTAGTAAAAAAAAATCTCACGCTATGCGACAAAATAATACAAAATAATATCAAATAAAAATAATAAAATAAAAAGTAGCTTTGCAAAGACCTGTCCACAGTTTTTCACTGCGGTCTGAGATTTTATTTGATTTTAATTGATTTGATTTTATCAAGGTCTTTCCAGGCATGCCAGATGATTTGTGGATCCCCTGAAAAGAATCTGATTATGCCGTTTTTTCTGATAGTTTGTAATTTAGAAACTTTTCACTCTTAAGTTTACTCTGCCTCATCAGTGTCAGAAGTTGAAATGATGCAGTGGTCCAGCAGTTAACTGAGAACATTTGTTTTTATTGAGGTGGAGCCTGAGGACATATATATCAGACTGTAGCAGACCAGACTTCATGTGCATAATTCATGAATTGTTCATTTATATTTTGTACACAAATTCCTTCTTATTTCATCAATGCTTTCTGTACAGCTGATCATGGATTGACACAGCAAAGTGTGTGTGTGTGTTTTTTTTTTTTACACTGGTCTATTATTTATTGCTATATCAGTGTTATCATATTGGTCTGGCAGATCTGGGGTCCATTTCAGAAAGGAAGTTAAGTGAAAACTAGAGTATGTTAACCCTGAAATGAGGGAAACTCTTGAGTTTTCCGTTTCAGAATGGGAGGTAGGCCTGTCGCAATAATCAATATATCGACTTATCGCGCAATTTTTGTTAGAAAATGTTTATTTACTATTTATTCAGGTTTTTTAAGGTATCTAATGTTTTGATACTTAATTTCCATTATCTAAATATTCTTAAAAATTAAAAGTTTGTTGTCATTTGGAAGTGTGTAGGCCTTCTTGCATTATTATGCTGTTACATTCTGATTATATATTCAGTGGCATAAAATGTTTTTTTAAATGACAATAATATCACTTATCGCAATTATTTCTGGGCCAATAATCGCACAACAAAAAGTTGTTATCGTGACAGGCTTAATGGGAGGTATGTCAAACCCGAGAAAGCAGGGTAAGTCAAGCCCGTTTCTGAAAGGGAGGTAACTTATACTCAGAGTCAGTTACCATGGTAACTTACTCTGTGAATCTAACCTGGTCGGGAGCAGGTTTTCTTCGGTAAACTCAGAGTTTCTTACGGTCTCTTCCCCCTTTTTAAAGTGCAAGCAATGTTTAAATACTTTCATGCACGCTGCAAAAGTGCTTTTCTTGGGGGTGGTTTAAACTTATCTGCCAGTGTGGTAATAAAAATAATCTTAATGCAAATGGAAAACAAGATTATTCGGAGTGTCTATTACTAAATGCAAATTTACAGTAGCTCCGCCCTCCAATGTCACACAATGTTAAATACGAGGCGTGCAAATAATGGCTTCAGTGGTCTAGGCAGTAGTGCATTGGGCGTGGAGAACTAGCTTGTGACGCGATTGATCTGTTTCTAGTCCGCCTTTTGCCGAGCACGCTCTTCTCACTTTTCCCATCACATATCACATTAGAATTTATTTTCAATAAAAATGAAGAAAATGTTCTAAAAGTGGAAGTAACGTGCCTAACGAGTGTTTAATAATGATAGAAGTATTTATAATTTTTATAAATATAATAATTTACACTAGGGTGACCATACGTCCTCTTTTTCCCGGACATGTCCTCTTTTTGGACCTTGAAAAATGCGTCCTAAATCATTGCATTTCTAAATCGCCCAAAATGTCCGGGAATCGACTTTTGCTTTCTACAGTCGCCATTCATAGTGTGCGTTTTTGTATTAGAGCCCTGAAGAAGACTGTGTCCAGTCCCGCCCACTCCCGCAAACATTCTAATATTGCATATAATTTTCGCAAATCACGGGGCCGCTATCAATATGCGGAGAATATAATCTCTTTTGAATGAGCACGCTGTTTGTTCACTTTCACTTTAAGATTAGATATTTGTCATTGAGCTCAGGATCTGTTGAGCAGCAAATCCTCCAGCATGGTCTGTCAGCCATCTCTCCTCTCAACCCGTGATCAGTCAAATCTGACTCCTGCAGCTTGTGTTGGATGCAGGGTTGTCAAGTCCGCATTTTTTTTTTCCAATGGAATTGGGCTACTTTTAAACTGTTGCCATGGCTTGATTTCCCCCCGTGGGTTAAAGGTTTGAAATGTTGCATAAATTAAATTTGACTGAAATGCTTGTATTAAAGTATTTTGCATTCTACCTATGATAAAACTGTTCTAGATGTTAAGTTTTGTGAAGGACGGCCACTGGTAGCTTTTTAGCTGTGTTTATGATAAATATGCACACCAGTGACTGTAAAATATGTATATTAGGTATGGAAATGACATATTTTGAGTCTTGATGTTTGAGATTGCGTTACTTTGGGCGCTTTCGACATTACTTTAACCACCAACCAACCAACCACACCCCAGACCCCCGCCATGGCCCGCCCGCACCCACTGTCCTCTTTTTGGAAAGAAGAAGATTGGGGCCAAGCAATAATAAAAAAAATAAAACCATCTCGAGATTAAAGTCATTATAATTCGAGATTAAACTCATTACATTTCAAGAATAAAGTTATGTTTCAAGAAAAGAATCGTTAAATTTCGAGAAAAAAAAGTCTAGATAAAATGTTGAGAATAAACTCATTAAATTACGAGAAAACAGTTAACTCTCGAGAAAAAAAAAGTTGAGATAAAATTTTGAGAATAAACTCATTAAATTACGAGAAAAAAAGTAACTGTGTTTCGAGAAAACATTCGTTAAATTTTGAGAATAAACACACTTGTGTCATGTTCATTTCATCTCGTTGGACAGTGTCAAACAAGGTGTCTGCAGTGGCGTAGGTTGGAGAGTAATGCACGTGGATGTAGCATATGATGAGATTGATTAGGGTTCAAACCCGTCTTTTGCCAAACTCACTTTTCTTCCTTTTCTCATCACATATCACATCGGAAAAGTGGAACTCAATTGCTTAACGAATGTTTAATGATAATGTATTAATCAGGGGTAGGCAGGCTATAGGGAGGGCTTTGTTGTCCCAATAAGCAGCATCTATTTAATAGCCTAATTTTAATAAATAAAATAATTTACACTCTATGTTATTATTGCATCCTGTTAATGTACAACAATAATGAGGTGCAAATAGTATATATCTGCCAGTATAAAGTATAAATAGCATCTAATTATTATTTACATTTATTGCAAAGAACTGCACACTACTTTTACATGGTAAATAGAATATATCACTATTTTCACTAAGTGTAAATAGCATCTAGAGCTATTTGCACTTAGCCTACTGTAAATAGGATCTATCGGTAAGAAAGTATGCTAATTCCACTTAGTGTAAATAGCCACAGCCGTATTTTTCTTACCCTATTGGCAGATCATTTGCAAAATAAGACAAATGCACTTAAATTATTATTATTATTAGGCCTATTTTATTTCATTTATTTTGTTTATAATTATTTTTTTTGCCTGTGGGATACCATGAAAATGAATAGCCTATTAGTTCAATAACCTACCGTTCTGCCAGTTTTTAGCTGTGATATTATAACAGGGATAAGAAATAAACTTGTATCGACTCTGAAACATAGACTGTATAAAAACATGGAATTCACCCGTAGGTTTCTGAAAAGCATTTTTGAAGCTCAAAGTGGGCGGAGCCGGCCGTCGCCATCTTGGCAGCCCGTCACCGTCACTCACAGATAATCGAAAATGGGCAAAGAGGCGGGAGCTGGTTGCTGAAACCACGCCCACCTAGCTCGATGGCAGTGTCAGTAGCGGTAATCCACCTGTCACTCAAGTGGCCACGCCCTTAATTATGCAGAACTTTCAGGCTTAATATAATTTAAACGGATGAGTTATAAAAATATTCACCCCCCTCACAGTTGTCATGAAAGGCAAAATTAGCTATATAGACCAAAACCACTTTTTGGTTTCACGACAGAGACCTGAAGGTTGCCGCTTGCTCTGAAGTATGCAGACGTCTTTTTGTCGGGTGCTGTTGCCATGGTGAATCGTAATATCGGAGCTCCATTGATCATGGCTTTTCATAGTCGTGGTGCACGCGCTTAACTCAGAGTCAACCTACTCAGAGTCGATTGAACTAACTCAATTCAGCTGTTCTGAAACCGAAAACTCAGAGTAACTCCCATCTCAGAGTAAGTCAACTCAGAGTTCAAGTTTTAACTCAGAGTTGCTTGAACCTCCTAATTGAAACAGGCCCCTGTTCTTGGCTAGGATAACCTACAGACTGGACCAGACTTTATGCCAATCATCAAAAATCTGGTTTTGTGAGACCAGTTTGTAATTAGGGCTAGATTTATGGTTAAGTTTATGGTTTGAAATAGAACAAGGTATTTATTTATAGGAACAGGATCATGGAAAAATAGCTTTAAAAAAAGGTAATGTATTTCGTCACTTGCGTTTTTGGAAATGCAAATAGTAATGCAAATGTCTCTAAATATGTGTCACAGCTACGTTAAGCGCACATAGATGAAGAAGAAGGTTTATAAAGTCTTTAATCCAACACACAGAGTAGCATAAACGCAGAAATTATTGTTGACGCGACTGGACAAACTTACACAGGAACTTAAATAGACAGACCAAACAAGGATCATTAGCTACACACACCTGTACAGAATGACACAATTAACTCAGTGAAAAGGGAACGGGTCCCCTTGTCCAAATACCCAAACTTGCAGTCTTGGCCACTTGAGAGCATGTGCGCGTAACAGGAAGTAAGTGCGCAAGACTGTCCCAGGTCTTAAAAATACCAAAGCGCAGTGCCCTTAACGCACACTAAATCCACACTATCTCGAATACCGCTCCGGAGTAATAATAATAAGATATTACATATAATTTGGTGGTAAAACAAAGTGCTACACATTTTATTGCTGCAAAGATTAGTATATTTATTTTTGTACAACATTTGCAACTGCTTTTTATCACTTAATTAAATTGTGTCATCTATAGGGACTACTGAACAGACATTTAGAAGTTGATTTTAAAATGCAAAGTATTGAAAATAATAATAAAACTCTGTAATTACAACACTATAAGTGTGTCCCATCAGGTAATGAAAAGTTCGACACACACTTGTGGTCTTCATGCTCACTTGAACACTTGGGCCAAATACAGGAAATACGTCATACAAGTAGTCAAATGGTCAAGTGCAAGACTGCAAGTGTGAGTATTTGGACAAGGCAGGTTAAGACGAAAACAAAGTCCAAACTGAATGACATGTGACAATATGTTTATTTGTTATTCCATTATTTATTTGTCTGTTGCATGAAATCCTCACAAAGCCCAGCACATTGGCCCTCGTTTCCAGTGCAGGGCAGCTGCAGGCGTTTCCTATAGTAAACAGCTGCCATGCATTTGTAGGTTTTGGAGGGGTCACAAACGCTTGAAGTGTTTGTGATTTATTTGGGCTCTGTTATCCTTCCTTTCAAGCTGCTAAAGGAAAATAAAGTGAAAGTGAGGTTCATTTTCAGGTGTTGTGATTGTTCCAGATATCTCATTGTCTAATCAGACGTGGCAGATGAAGTGAATGCTGTCAAAATTGTGAGATACTAAACATAATTATGAGATAAAAACTCAAAATTATGACATTTCATATCAGATAAAATCATAATTTTGAGATAAAAATTCTAAATTATGAGATGCTAAATCATAATTATGTAGTAAAAAAAACATAATTATGAGATAAAAACTCAAAATTATGACATTTCATATCATATAAAATCATAATTTTGAGATCAAAATTCTAAATTATGAGATGCTAAATCATAATTATGTAGTAAAAAATAAAAAATTATGACACTAAGACAATTATGAGAGAAAAAAGTCATTATGACAAAATTCTAAATTATGAGATACTAAAACAATTATGAGATAAAAAGTAAAAAATTATGAAAAATCATAATTCTGAAATAAGTCATAATTATGACATAAAACAATTCTAAATTATGAGATACTAAATTATAATTATGGAACAAAAGTCAAAATTATGACATACTGAGTCATATTTATGAGATAGAAAGTCAAAATTATGACAGCGTCAAAATTATGAATTAATGAAAAGTGAATGTACTATATCAATTGAAATGAGAGAAAATAACTAGGAAGCGATGTTCATTTATGAGGTAAATTATGAGATAAAAAGTAATTATAAAAATATAACTATAAAATGACTTTTATGTCATAATTATTACTTTTTAACTCAAAATATTAACTTTTATGTAATAATTTTGACCTTTTATATCATAATTATGAGTTTGTATTCCATAAGTTTGACTTTTTTATGTAATAATTACCACTTTTTATGTCATAATTATGATTTACAAAAGCATAGACTTTTTTCTTCTGTGGTGGAAATGGGCTTCCATCGGGGTTTAGAGTTTTTAATGGGAGTTATCTTATTTAATCTTTATTATTGTCTCTCTCTGCCTCTGTAGTTCTGCCTCTTTCTCTCTTTAACCCTCTCTTACTTTTTCATATATATAGCATGGATGCCCTGCCTGTCCCTTTTCTCAGTCACTGAACCTTCCTCTCAGGAAGCAATTCGGCTCCCTTTAACTGTGACCTCATTCCCTTAAATTACAGCTCTGTCCACTGGACCAGGTGCTCCAGAGGTACATTTGACAACCTTTCTTTCACAATAACTCTGAAGGTTTGTAAACAGATGACAGCTGGGAGAGCTGGGAGAACTTGCTCATGTTCAGTGTCGTTTACTCACATTACACACAATATTGATCCACTGGGGGACCAACTATTAAATGACCCATGAAGACCCACATATGGTCAATAAAACTGCAGTACAGCCTATAGATTCACTCTCTAATCTATAGATCAGTGGTGCTCATCTGGTTTAGTTTCATGACCCAGATGCAACATTAGCCCCAACATAATATAAGAACTATTCATCATATAAAATATCAATAAAATTGAATACAGATATTAAAATGTAATAATATGATCATGAACTGCATAGGTTCATTATGCCAAATTCTTAACATGACATAAGTTGAATAGGAACATTTAAAGCTTTGTAAACAGGGAGCTGAATGTTGTTCAAATGTCCTCTGTTGTCAGCTCCAGGGTTTCGCTGTCTTGTAGTTCCTCTCAAGGCTTCTTCCTAATCTGTTCAATTTGGCTTAATCACTGTGAGGTTGTAAGGCACAGTTTGTTTTTCTTTTCCTTTTTATATTTTCTGTAGGGCTGTTCTGGAAAAATATGTCATAAAAAGTGATTATACAACAATCATTCCCGGTTCTCGAATTTGATTGACTGAGCAGCATGACAAGCATGCTGATTTGGTCTTTAGTTTAATTTTTAGTTTTTGTCATTTATATTACTATTGTTTATTTATTTATTTTTCCTTATAGCTCACTTTTAGTTTTCAATTCACCCCAGTTAGTCATTTTAGTGTTTCAACTTAAACTTGTACTGTGACTGAGAACCACCATTTACCTGTGATATTTATCATTATGAAATATAGGTCCTAGAACTGGTATAACTGCTCCTGCACCTGAACTGCCAGTGACACCAAGTTCATTCATGTACTGGACAGAAAAGTATACCTTGAATGCAGTATAAGCCTGCTAAATGTGTAAATGTAAATATAGAACATGCATAAATGTTTATTACATTATTACATTTTACAAACACTTTTATCCAAAGCGCTATAAATCGTCACAGAGCCAATAATATTCATAGTGTACAATGTTTATTAGAAAGCTATAAGTCTGCACTCTGTCTGTTAACTTATAATAGTGATGTACATGCATAGCTGCCTTGAGTTTCTACAGAAGACCCTGTAAGTGTTTGAGGCCCAGCCTGCCACTACAGAGTCTACAGAAAGGACCCCTTGACAGCCATTGGCTAAGGGCAGTCATGTGTGTGGGGTGGAGAGTTGCTCTGTCAATAACTCTGGACTTTCAGGAAGTTCTCATGGAATAGCTACTCCTCTGTTACCAAGAGAGAAAGAGAGAGCCGTAGTGTGTGAGAGAGGGGGGCTGCTCGCAGAGCTGGGAATGATATGGCCAACCTTTTCAAACACTTCTTTCGTGAGTGCATATTTATTATCTTTTCTATTGAAGGACTAAAATAACACTTTTGCTTAATACAGTTGTTGCCATTCCCATGTATTCATGTATTTTTGACTTAAATCTCTGAAGAAAGAACCGTTTCTGTGAGTTTCTTCATACTGGATGTGATTTTTAAGTTATACTTGTGTTGTCAGCCCTTTGTAACTGCTGCTGTGGTTATTTTGCCATCTATGATCAGCTGAAAGTGGGCGGATAAAGGTTTCAAAGACTGAATGCACACAGTATAATGTCTTCACAGTTATTTTTCAGTTTGGTATTATTCAGAATATATGTTTCTCCTCTATTATATTAAGAATACGAAAACATTATTAAGCGTTGAAGTGCATAATGATTTGGTTTTTCTTTTGGCGACTTGTGTGTCTCTGGGTTGTAAACCTGGATGAGCCACTCATATAATGTCATACGCACAACTGCGAGCACATTGACATACATTTTACAGGGCAGTTAGGCTGCACTCAGGTACTTCAAATACTTTCTTCTTCTATAAAATTGGCAATAAGAGAGGGAGGAAATAGCACCAGGCCCTTCGGGGGTTGCTTGGACACGCTTAAAAAACAATAATCAAAGCAGAAACCCATACAGGCTCCCTCAATCTCCTCTACTGTCAACTTGAGCTGCTCTGTGAAGGCAGCCGGAAGCTCTCTAATTCAAAGCAGATTTCTAGCGCAGGAAAACAGAAGGATGTGAGGCAATGAATAATTGAGGCCTTTGACTCGGGGTTTCTTTCTCTCTCATTACATTCTTCTTCCCCTTTGTAACACATTCAGCATTTCAAAGTGTTTTATTTCCCATATTACAGTGGACAAGACAGTGGGGCGTCGTGACTTGGCAGAGTGAAGCAGCGGATCTTGGAGGACAAAAGAACAGTAGCAACAGGACAGAACACTTCAACAGATGAGACTCCTTATTTGCGTTAGCTTTTTTCCGCACTTGTTTTGTTTGCTCACTACTGAATAGCCAAACTTGAAAATTCAAGAGAAGAGGGGGAAAATTGCAGGCTGTTCTGATGGCCTCCTGCCAGCTCTCTTTCTTGCTCTCTATGTCTGCCTTTCTTTCTCGCTCTGTCTGTGCATTAGTATGCCGTGGAAGTTCGGAGAAGCTATTGTATACCAAACTGAGGCGTGACCGATTCCAGCACAAAAGGAAAATGTCTCAAGTTTTAGTTGTGTAATTTTGCATTCAGAAATCTGTTGCGGAAAATTAGCCACAAAACAAAACATATCGTTGGTTGAAATGGGAAAAGAAAAGGGCAGAGCAGCTGTGAGGTCAAAAGTGAACAGAAACACATGCTGAAGTTCATCACGGGTTTGTATTTGTGTGGATGCGTGTGTTGCGTCGCTCTGAGAATTAACGGCGCTACCTTTGCTGACAGTTCTTGGACGCTACATCTGTTTGTGAAGAGGCTATTTGTCTCATGATGTCATTGGTTGAGTGAGCTCAGCCCGTACAGAAACAAAGGCGGGGTGATTTGGCTGTGTTCGCTCGGTTCCTGTCGTGGATATGAGAATGCAGCTTGCCACGGGTCACATTACATTGATAATCACGCTCAGCTTTTTCAAAAACCTGGGCTGAGCGAGAGATCTCATTCAATACTGATGACAACAAAATTAGGTCAATCCAAAATGTTCAGTTATGCTTCTTTGGAAAAATGGTGAAATTGGAAAAAAGCCACATGCAAACTTTGCCAGACATATGCAAACTCATTTCGGTTACAAACCCAATTCATTGCATCTCTGTTCAGTTTTGAGTTGAAGTCCACTCCAAGACGTTATGACCATCTCAGTGCTGTTCCCAACCTCTTTTCATATTGAACTTTTGTGTTGCCAAGGTTTTTACTTTAGGATGAATTCTGCCTTATCTCTGCTTTTGAATGTTTTTCCGCATGTGGAAAACTGGGAAATTGACTGGTAAGCTGAGCTGCCGTTATTCTGGCTGTCAGAGGAAATGAAACAAAAGCAGACAGGACACAGTGCCTCACGCTCCGACCTTGAGTCACTTCATGAAGACAGTTAAGATCTGCGTGGATCCTGCTTTCATTACCGTTGTCTGGAATTTCCGTTGAAATTTCCATGGTCGTTGGAATACAGCGGCTGCTACGGATGAGTTTGGAAAGTTCAATTTGATGGAGCAGATGAGCTCTGTAATTCCACACATATGAATGAGTTAACTGGATCACGAGGCTCTTTTACATTTCAACACGCTGTCCCACTTTTTTGTGCTGGTGTTTATTTTACAGGAAGCTCTTCTATCACTCTTCTGCTTTTTCTTCCTGTTGATATTCATGGATGGGCAAAAATTAGATATCCTTTTTTCTTTTTCTTTTTTTTTTACCATTTCTTGGGCATTCTTATAACTGTGTTTTATAGACAGTACAAACAACTCTAGTTATGTATGCATCTCTGGTTGAAGGGAATGATGAATATGTTGATGAATGAGTGAATCTGTGTGGTATACCAAAAAAATATTGTGTCATTTACATACACCAGCTATATTTCAGCTGAAAGACTATTCAAAAGTTTGGAATCATTATGAGAATTAAAAAAAAAAAAAAAAGATACCCCATTTACATATACAAGCTACATATATGCTAAAACTATTCAAAAGTTATGACGATTTTAAAAATATTATTTAAAAAATAATAATAATCATAGATCTGTTAACCAAAGTGCCACTGATTTTTGAAATAACAGTATTATATTTGATACATTTTACAGGTAAAATATAATTTTAAATGTATAAATGTATAAATTCTATTTTAATCATTAAAAATGTAAAATAGAATTTAAAAGGCATACATATATAAATTAAATATTAGTTTTAAAATATGTCAAATGTAATATTTTATTATTCTGGTCTGGCAACTTTCGTATTATTAGCACTGTTGAAAATGTGTGTAAAACATATATTTTTTTAATTGCTTGAGTTTTGAGTACACACATTTCTGAAGACCAATTTTAGTTTCAACAAAGGTCAAAAAGGAACATGTTTCTGTAGAAACTCATCAGCCTATTGTTCTTCTTAAGACTTTTCCGTGAACTGCTCTCTAGAAAGAACAGAACAAACTGGATCTAACCAGTACAGAGAGAAGTGGACGGCTGCTGCACAAAAACAAAATGAGGAGCACATCAAAGTCTCTAGTTTGAGAAACAACCCCCTCACTGGTGCTCAGCTGGCTGCTTCATTGAAAACTACGTGTCAAATAATCAGTTTCATCAGCAACAGTGAGGAAATGACTCTGGGAAGCTGCTGACCTTTAGACAGAGTTTAATCTGAAACTTAAATAAGCTAATAAATTGTGCTGTTATGGGAACTGTTCAGTTGCGAGGCCGGTGAGAATTGCCCTAAATGCCTATAACACCCGTGGGAAGTGCTGTGGAAAGCATGAGATGAAACTTCAGGTGAATTAGTTCATTTAATTTGATGCATCCTTGGTGAACATGTATCAGTTTATTTTTAAAACTTTCATAGTGATTCCAAACTTTTGAACGATATACATATTTTGCTCCATATGTTTTATCTTCCTGTGTATGCAGAGACATTTGTTTTGAGGCTTGGTAGATACCTAATAGTTGCAAATGATTATAAAACAGCTTCTGCATCTTTGCATCTTTATTATGATCCAAATTATTCCAAAAAAAGAATGAGATGTTGACAGGAATGGGTGTGTGTTTTATCATTTGTGTAGACACACAGACTCATCCAGTGGATTCAGGCCCAGAAATGAGTGTTTTAAACTGATCAAAATTGATGTTTCATTACCCAATCACTAAATTGGAATTTCAGGGTGTGTTTTTCCTGACTTGATTTAGTAGTCATGTAAAACAGTTTATGCAAGAGGGCAAACCTGTCAAACATTGATGGCATGTCAATTTCTCAGTGTTTACATTATTGGCATACTCAAGTCATGAAGACACAGGATGATAGTTGGTCTAAATTATTTGCAGATTTGAAGTCTGTAGCATATAAATTATTAGGGTTTGGGCTGTCAGTCTGTGACTGCGCAACTGGAATATTGTTGTTGTACAAATTTACCAAAAGTGGGACAGATGAAAATAATGATTCTGTAGAAAATACAAAAAAATATATTTTCTTTTTTTTTCTTGTACACTTTACATATAAATTGTTATATGTAAGTGGACTTTTATGTTTTTATTGTATGAATAAGATGTACCTCTATGTATTTTTTTTTTTTTTTAAGAAATTAACACTTTAATTTAGCAAGGATGCATTCAGTTGATCAAAAGTGACAGTAAACACATTTATAATTTTGCAAAATATTTCTATTTTAAATAAATGCTACTTTCTATTCATCAAAGAATCCTGATAGAAATGAATCATGGTTTCAAAAAAAATTGCTCAACTATTTTCAACATTAATAATAATATCAGTGTTTCTTGAGCAGCAAATCAGCATATGATTTCTGAAGGTTCATGTGACACTGAAGGCTGCTGAAAATTCAGTTTAGCCATCACAGGAAAATATAGAAAACTGTTATATTAAATTATAATATTATTTCACAAAATTGCTGTATTTTTGATGCAGCCTTGTTGAGCATAACAGACTTCTTTTAAAACCATTAAAATAGCTTTCTGACCCCTCACTTTTAAGTTTGCATAATAGGACTAGGTGTTATAGTTCATTTTTTGTTACTTTTAGGAGCTTCAAGTTCAATTTCAAGGGACTGAACTCTGAAGAAACAAAAATAACAGGATTTGTCTTGTTTGGGGATTAACTGTGGTCTCATATGAATATAGCAGTGTAACCTTGACAATTTCACATTATAAAGCTAAATTATGTCAGTTTGTAAAGGTAAAGTAAGACTATGCTAGCTTGTGAGTATTATGTTTCTTAACAGCACATTTGCTATAAAGAAACATCATTGTCCAAATGCTCATATTACATAATTCTTTTCTCCAGGGATTGGGAAGGTGAAGCAGAAAGGCTGTATGCGAGATTTGCCCTCCAGCACAGAGAAATATGACTGCGATGAGCGACTGTATGACCTCAATCTCCCCGCACTGGTGAAGTTCAACTACACCGCAGAGCGGGGCGATGAACTCTCCTTGGTGAAGGGCACAAGGGTCATCGTCATGGAGAAGTGCAGTGACGGTTGGTGGCGAGGAACCTATAATGGCCTTTCTGGATGGTTTCCCTCCAATTATGTCACAGAGGATGTGGATGGGACGATGAGGGGCGACTCCATGGGCTCTCTTAAAGACAGACTGACATCTGTGGGGCACAATAACAATGGCTCTCAGGTTCTGGAGACTGTACAGGCACTTTATCATTTCAGCTCCGGCAATGTCGAGGAGCTGAATTTCAACAAGGATGAACTTATGGATGTGTTGGAGAAACCTGAGAATGATCCTGAATGGTGGAAGTGTAGAAAAGAAAATGGGCAAGTGGGTTTAGTGCCCAAGAACTATGTTACAGTTGTACAGAAAACACATAGAGAACTGGGGAATTCAGGACCACTTTCTTCAAACTATGACATTAAGCCTTCTATGGACGGAAAGTTTGGAGGAAAACCATGGTACTATGGCAAACTGACACGGCATCAGGCTGAGATGGTATTGAACCAGATGGGAGTGGATGGTGACTTCCTCATCAGAGACAGCGAGTCTACGGTAACTCAGTTTAATTGAAATTGAGATCATTTAATTTAATTATATTTAACCAGGTGGTATCCATGACATTTAGCATTTTTTACACATTTATTTAATACAATAGTTCACCCAAAATTAAAATGTTACTCCAAATTTACTCAACTTCAGGCCATGCAAAGTGTGATTTTCATGTGAACAAATTCAGCATGCCATCACTTATTCACTATGATCCTCTACCGTGAATGGGTGCCGTCAGAATAAGATGATAAAAGCTGATAAAAACATCACAATAATCCACAACCCAACTCCAATCCATCAATTAACCTTTTGTGAAGTGTTTGTAATAAACAGATCCATCATTAATACGTTTTTAATTTTAAACTGTTAAAATATAAGTCCTAATTGTCTCGCCTGAATCAGGAGAGAAGTATGCACAGATCAAGTACCATTTACAAGCGAAAGTTCTAAACAAATATGTCTGTTGATTTTGATGTGAAAGGACAACAAAGGATGGTCTTTTTCACTGGAGGAAGCGTTGTTATGGATTATGGACTCCAATTAATTATGGATTTCCAGAAGTGATGGTTTAAAGTTAAAACACATTAATGATGGTTGTTTCTACAAACACACAGCTTTTCACTTTACAAGATGATAATTGATTAACTAGATTATTGTGATGTTTTTATCAGCTGTTTGGACAGCTGTTTTTATCATTCTGACGGCACCCATTCACTGCAGAGCATCCATTGCTGAGCAAGTTATGTAATGCTAAATTTCTACACCTGTTCAGATGAAGAAACAAACTCATCTACATTTTGGATGGCCTGAGGGTGAGTAAATTTTCAGCACATTTTAATTTTTGGGTGAACTATAATTAGACTATGCAGAAAGTCACAAACATTTTCATTTGTGCTTTGTTGTGAACACAACGTTTCATTGTTTACTTTCCAGCCAAACGACTTCTCCATCTCTCTGAAGGCAGTGTACAAGAACAAACATTTCAAGGTGCAGCTAACCGATGGATTCTACTGCATTGGTCAGCGCAAGTTCAGCTCCATGGAGGATTTGGTGGAACATTACAAAAAGGCTCCCATATTTACCAGTGAACATGGAGATAAACTGTACCTGATTAAAGCGTTAACCTGAGCCTATTAAGAGTTACAGACTCTGTAACATCTAACCCTGTTATTCATCAGCAACAATATGAAACTATGTTGACTGTGCATTAAGATAGTGTGGAAACTCTTTTGATTAAATGTTTAAATGTAAATGTTAGTGTATTTACAATTACATACAGTAAAAATGTGTTTGCTTCAGCATTGCTCCAATTTAGGATTTTCAACATTTAAATGCAAACTCAGGATGATAAGCTATTTTTGTAATTGTACAGCTGTTCCAGTGCAGCAGTCCAAAAATAATTTCCTCACTTGCCCTTAGTGTGTACTTTATGCTCATGCTATAGGCTTATTGTGATTGTTCAGTTTTGAAGTGGTAAGAGTGTTAAAGGGGTGGTTGATTGCGATTTCACTTGTTTAACGTTAGTTAGTGTTTAATGTTGCTGTTTGAGCATAAACAATATCTGCAAAGTTACGAAGCTGAAAGTTCAATGCAAACGGAGATATCGTCTTTTAAAATTCTGGCAGTTTAATGCCTACAAAAACGGCTGGTAGGGACTACAACAAGTTACTTCCCGGGTTCGTGACGTAACAAACCCAGATAAACCCCGCCCTCGGGAAAAGGCAGCAAAGGGGGCGAGGCCATGCTGTGCTGCTTTAGAGAAGATGAAGCACATGTTAGACTGCACCCCATAAACACAATCAAGCCTAGAAAAAAAACAGTGAACCACCCCTTTAAGATACTTAAAAAGTGGAGAATTCATAATTCTAAATGAAATATCAATGCAGTTTCTACCTATACATTTAATTAGTTGGATAAAGAACCACTCTCATGACATTTCTTGCTATGTTGTTCTTTTGCCAGTGCCAAAACTTTCTTTACAATCTACATTGAGCTTTTACAGAGTCTATATTTCTATTTCTATAGCCCAGTCAGACCTGAACACTTTTTGTAAATTTTCTACTAATTTGTAATTGTAACAACTTGTATACTGTGAATGTTGTTTCCTTCCACAGTGAACTTTTAGTTTTCTTTTACTTAACAATTTTTGATAAGTGTAACTTTTAATAATAAATAATAAAGTATTATACATACAAGTTTGTCTTTTTATTAAATGCATTTAAGAGATATTTTAAATCTATATCACACAGTTTTTATACAATATACTTATCTATAAGATACATACCACAAAATATACAAAGAAAAAAAATATTGTTTCTGGTTCCCTTGTTAATTCTATAAGCCTGAGTTTATATATAGTTTATATATAATTTATTTATAGTTTATAAACCTGAGACAAAAGGGGGTACTGCAGCACCTCAGCACCCCTATATTTCCTGCACCCATTACATCACACAAATCAAAAAATTATACATAGCCAATTAAGAAAAGAAAAGGTTACACACATTTTTAAAAAATGTATAGTTACCAACACACTATCTACAGGCCCTTACAATCATCTAATAAGCAAGCCAGCATAGACCTGAATAACCAAAACAAAGCATGCAATCCAAAATGTCTCCAATAACATAATGCTGGAACCAGACCTGAGTGAATTTGCCCAAGAGGATTCGTATTTTAGCTGAAAGCAATGGAAAGCAAACATCTTGATGGATTTGTTTACAACAAACACACAGCTTTTTAATTCTACATCTACATCTCGGATGGATGGAAGGTGAGTAATTATTGTTGTTGGCTCTGTTTGTTGTTGCACTGTGGGAAACTGGGGAAACTGAGCTGATTAAATAATTTCGCTTAAAATAATTTTCTGTATGTTTGTTTGTTGTTCATCATCATCATCATCATCATCTTTTTTGAGTAAGTGTGTGACAATAGGTAAAATTCTGGTCCATTTGAGTTCCTATTGTTTTTCTAAAGTTAATATGAACTGTAATTTACACATTAAGGATGGTGTTTGCTTTTTTGAAAACCAAAACAAATCTTTAGAATCTGCTGTTAACTTTCTTATCCTTGTGGCAAAATTCTATTTTAACAAACAAAGGTTTCTTAAGAAAATACCTACTTTTATAGATTTCTTATGTGAAGTAGAACATTTAATTAAATCACTAAGAGTAATTAATAACAAAAAATGTATTTATTTTTTAAAGAGATATGATGAGATCTTTCATGTACCGTGATTAATACTTGTTTTGTTTTTTTGTTTTTAAATCCTCTTTTCTTTATTTGTTCTGTTCCTGCCTTTCTTTGTTCATAAAAAAGCTATTTAAATGCATCTTTCTCTTTTAACAGTCATTGTCAACTTTTTTTTTCTTCTCTTCTCTTCCATATGTTCAGATGACATTGGATGTATTGTTGATACATTGTGTAATGTATGCAAAGTTGTATTTCATTAATGTCATCTCTGAATTGTTTGCAATAAAAAAAATAAAATAATAAAAAATAAAAAAAAAGTTACAATAAACCCGTATAGGTCTGCACTATTAATCGCTGATGTAGCATTTGGATTTAGATTTTCAGTTTGCAGCGCGCTTTTCTCGTTCTGGAGTCTTTGATTCGGGAGGTGAGTGTGGCCTGCAGCTAAATAGTTTTACTTAATCCGTCTTCGCTTGTTATAACCAGAGTTCATTCTAGTTGAATGAAGCGTTTTACTATTAACTACTATTTATATTACAATAATGTGTAATTTTTATATAATTAAACGGCCTGACTCTGCTTTATTATACATTCGAACAGGGTTTTGTTTTTCCGATTAGGACAAAGTGGCAGAGTGAGGTTCGTGTTTGTGTTTTGATCGCAGTCATGCAGTCGTCAAACATCTATCCCCGCACTGCTGCTCCTCCTCACAACCCCTCGACCAGCACCTCGCCACGATACGGTAAAAGTGATGTGACATGTGGCCAAGTATGGTGACCCATACTCAGAACACACACACAGAGCAGTAGGCAGCCATTTTTTGCTGTGGCGCCCGGGGAGCAGTTGGGGGTTCGGTGCCTTGCTCAAGGGCACCTCAGTCGTGGTATTGAAGGTGGGAGAGAGTGCTGTACATTCACTCCACCCACCTACAATCCCTGCTGGTACGAGACTTGAACCTGCAACCTTTGGGTTACGAGTCTGCCTCTCTAACCAATAGGCCACGACTTCCCCACAACAGCTGCCAAATTTGTTCCCTAGACAACTAAAGTAAAACCTGCTACACTCTAGTACTCAACTCCCAGTGTGTTGAATTGATGTCACATCTGAATTAATTCTAATTCCTGCTGTCATCCATCGTCAGCCCTCATAGATTTCCTGGATGTGGGTGGCACAATAACCATATCCCAAGAAATAGCAAATTTAACAGAGGATTCAGGGCAGGACCTGCCAGAGGAGAATGTTCAGATTGGTTCAATTCAAGGCACAGTTGTTGGTCTGCGCTACTACACTGGAACGGTAGGAATCACACATACACACATGTATGTATAAACTGAACTGTTTTAACTCATCAGGAAAAAATCAGCATTTTCCACACAGCTACATGTCTTTGGGTCAGGTTCCTGTTTAAAGATGATTTACACAATTTAAAAGAATGCAGTATTATGTATTGCAGTACAACATTAACAATTTTCTCCTGCCGTCTCTACCTGCTTAATTCTTCTGACACACCTTACAGGAACAAGTGATCTGCGCACCTGTCCCACCGCACAGTGTATATTGACCTCTAGTGGTTAAAGCAAAACTGAACAATTTATCATGGAATTAATCTCATTTAATAACAAGATTATTATTTGACTCTGACGTGCTGTAGGTCAATAGAGGAGATATGGTGTCCTTGGTGAGGCAGCCGCAGAATCCCTATGACCGAAATGCAGTGATGGTTGCTAATGTGTATGGAAGTCAGGTGGGGCACATCAAGAAAGAGCTGGCAGCCCCAATGGCCTACATGATGGACAACAATTTGGCCAGGGTGGAAGGGTATAGTAATTTCTCAGTGTCTTTTCTACAAATTTGTTATTTGTTGGGTATGTTATTGCAAATTGATTGAAACAGATTACTTTTGTGTTTGATCTCCCTAATAGGGTTGTGCACTATGGAGAGAAAAATAAATTTTCAATGCCTGTAAACCTCACATTCTGGGGCAAAGAGGAGAACCGAGAAGCTGTGCATAATCAGATGAGATGCCATGGTTTCAAACTTGGCACTAAGTTCAAAGGTTCACTCATTTGTTTATTCGCTGCTTAATGTTCTTTGGTGAACGCATAATGCTTATATGATTGATATTTTATTATCTTAGGAGGCACTACACAAACATCTGTGGGTAGAGATCTGCTTGGTTTGTCTTCAAAAATATCTGCCATTCCTTTGACTGAAGAAGAGGTAAATTCCATGTGACAGATGTTAGTTATAAGATGTCAAAATTAATTATTGTTCTTTGTCTGGTATGCCTTTATATGGTAAAATCTAGATCAGTGGTTCACAGCAGTTTTTTTTTTTCTTTTCTACACTGGACCCAACACAGTATCAACAAAAATCTCTGTATAATCATAATAATAATAATAATATGAAATAAAAATAAATAAATTATAAACCTTATTTATTTTGTTTAATATTTATTTAATATAATATGTACCATATTTTCTTTTTCCTTGCCTAATTTTGTTTTATTGGATGCACAGCTGTTGACGTCAACAACAAATAATATGGGAGGCTTGTTTTTACTTTTAAAAGGCGATACATTTATTTATTTTGCTGTCTTAACTATACATAATATGATATGAGGCATGATGATATAGTTAGTTGCATTTAGCATTCATTTAACTTTGTTTTTCTTTGCCATTTATGAACAAACAGAGCTGCAACACACCAGTAGAGAACCACCAATCTATATGTTTATGATGCTTTTCGCACAATTTTAATGAACTGGCTAATAAAACTTATTTTTGTTACATCATAATCAGCTGAAAAATGCCTTTGACAAGCTATTTGATGATTTAATGGAGGATAAACCCAGAGAAATGGAGCCAGCAGGGGTGAGAGCACAGAAAGAACACACAGCTGTTTTTTTTACTGTCAATCTCATCCATCAGTCACTTACAGATGTCTCTGTTAATGTCTGTCCGTGCAGGCAGTGTGCACTTCCCTGCTCCCACATCAAAAGCAGGTGCTCTCGTGGATGACCTCTCGTGAGAACAGCAACGATCTGCCTCCATTCTGGGAGGAGAAGAATGTCCTCTACTTTAACGTTCTCACTAACTTTGCTGTTAAGGAAAGGCCAGAGAAAGTGCTTGGTGGGATTTTGGCTGATGACATGGGGCTGGTGAGAGGACCTTAGATTGAATGTTGTTCTTTTAGTGCTCAGTAAGCGTTACTAGTGCTCAGAACATTTATGCTGTGTTTCAGGACAAAACCCTCACCACCATCGCCTTGATAGAGGGAAACCTCTACCACTGGAACAATGTGTAAGATCCAGAAATATTTCTTAAACCTTGAGGAAGATGTACCTCAGAAGAAAGGTTGGTTTCTATTTTGAGTCTTGATGCAATGTACACTACTGTTTGAAAGTATAGGGTTGGTAAGATTTTTAAAAATATTTTTAAAAGAAGTCTCTTGTACTCAAAAAAAAATCTGCATTTATTTAGAGGACCTTAGATTGAATGTTGTTCTTTTAGTGCTCAGTAAGCGTTACTAGTGCTCAGAACATTTATGCTGTGTTTCAGGACAAAACCCTCACCACCATCGCCTTGATAGAGGGAAACCTCTACCACTGGAACAATGTGTAAGATCCAGAAATATTTCTTAAACCGATGAAGCATGTGTAGAAATCAAGTTTTGTTGAAATAATGAATTTAACTAATTACTATGACCTTGAATGTCCTGTAGCCAGATTTCAGTTATTATCATATCAAAAATATCACTTTTCAGGAAGGATCATCCATGTCTTCAACTTCCAGAAAGAAATCAACCTCAAAAGGTTAAAAATGTTGAAAGTCTATAAAACTGCAATCCATTCTGAAGTGAAAAACTTTAAAATATAGATATTTATTTATTTATTTTATTTATTAAGTTACATTTGTTGTAGAATATTAACACACGCATTCATTATATTACTTATACATGCAATCATTATATTATTTTTATATGTAGACCATGAACCAGTGAGTTCGTCCCAGTTGAAAAGACTGCATGCTGATAGTGTCAATGCTAACACTATTGAAGAAGATGTACCTCAGAAGAAAGGTTAATTTCTATTTTGAGTCTTGATGCAATGTACACTACTGTTTGAAAGTATAGGGTTGGTAAGATTTTTAAAAATATTTTTAAAAGAAGTCTCTTGTACTCAAAAAAAAATCTGCATTTATTTAATAAAAAATACAGTAACACAGTAGTATTGTGAAGTATTATTACAATTTAAAATGACTAATATTACTTAAATATTATTTAAAATGTAATTAATTCTTCTGATGGTAAAGCTGAATTTTCAGCAGCAATTACTCCAGTCGTCTATAAAACTGCAATCCATTCTGAAGTGAAAAACTTTAAAATATAGATATTTATTTATTTATTTTATTTATTAAGTTACATTTGTTGTAGAATATTAACACACGCATTCATTATATTACTTATACATGCAATCATTATATTATTTTTATATGTAGACCATGAACCAGTGAGTTCGTCCCAGTTGAAAAGACTGCATGCTGATAGTGTCAATGCTAACACTATTGAAGAAGATGTACCTCAGAAGAAAGGTTAATTTCTATTTTGAGTCTTGATGCAATGTACACTACTGTTTGAAAGTATGGGGTTGGTAAGATTTTTAAAAATATTTTTAAAAGAAGTCTCTTGTACTCAAAAAAAAATCTGCATTTATTAAATAAAAAATACAGTAACACAGTAGTATTGTGAAGTATTATTACAATTTAAAATGACTAATATTACTTAAATATTATTTAAAATGTAATTAATTCTTCTGATGGTAAAGCTGAATTTTCAGCAGCAATTACTCCAGTCTTCAGTGTCACATGATCCTTCAGATTCCAAACTTCTTAACAGTAGTGTTTCTGAACAGTAGTCGCTTTGCATAAAAATGCCAAATGCATGAATGCAAATGATACTAATAATCATTGATTTTATGTTTGTATCATGCTTGTTTGTGTTTCTAATAGCAAAAACCACAAAAAATCCTGCTAAAAAGCCTGCCAACACCAAGAAAGGTACTCCTACTTCCTGTTTTTAAAATTCTCAGGTAAACTGAAAGGCAGACTTTCCTTAGTGTTAGATATACTTTCAGTCACACAGCTGACGTTCTGGTTCTCTCATTCCCAGGAGTGGTTCTGCTGGATGATGTGGACTTTGCTTCCGCTCTGGAGTGCAGTTCCTCACAGGTTGGGCCTGCAAAAAAGAGTGCGAAGAAGGGTTCTGGTGGATATAACATTGACCATTTCTTCAGTTTGTTCATTACGGTATGAGAGAGTTTTACAGGAATCAATCTGTGTGGGATGTAGGCACTGGTAAGGTCCCATCTGGAGGTGGTGGGGGCCCAGGGGCCAGAGCCACTTTGATTGTATGTCCTCTGTCTGTCCTTAGCAACTGGCTGGTGAGTGTTTCAAGCCTGATCAGTTTCTTAAAAAACATTAACACACATTGCTCTTGTTTATACTTCATATCCATCCAGGACCAGTTTGAGCAACATATCCGAGCTGATGTCACATTAAAGGTGTATCTGTACTATGGTGCGGAGCGCAACCGATCTGTCAACCTTCTGTCTGAGCAAGAAGTGGTTCTCACAACATACAATGCTTTCATCAGATTATGGGGTGGGTGGATTTAAAACACAGTCTCATGCTGTTTTTGCTGCTACAGAATGTTTGTCATTGCAAAATGCTGAGCCATGGTAGGGGAAACTAACCTGTGGATCTTTTAAAATGATAAAAATATCATAAAATTCACCATAAAACCTTGGCAGAGTGCTGTTTATACTAAGTTAGATGCCATTTGCACTAAGTGTATATAGAGCTAGATACTATTTATACTTGATGCAAATAAAGGCAGTATTGTAGTACATTATAAAATAGTATGCAATATTACCATATTCAGTGTATATTTAATAAAACTATAAATTGATGCTGCCTTTTTGGGACCTTACTTTGTCCCTAACCCTAAAACTCACACTTACTCCTACCCCTAACCATATTGGACCTTCTGATCAGTAAAAATGTCCTCAAACGTCCATGAAGGGAGCTACGTTTTTGAGCACAGTAAAAATATGAGCTGCATGCATCACAGTCGTGTGCAAGCCATCCTATCAACGCGAGGACATCACATCCGGCCTGTTAAACACTTTCCCCCCTTTATTAAATACCCATTAGCCACACTTTTTGAATATTTTCTTCATTTTTTATTTAAAATAAACACATTTCTAAGCTCAAATGCGACGCGAAAAGGAAGATTGGAACTGGAAAAAGTGGGATTCTAACTTGGGTCATTTGCATTAAAAGCTAAATCCACTGTCCTTTTTTCTTCTCTAATTTTTTGTAAAACTAGACTGGTTTGGCGGAATTTGTGTAAATAGCTTTCGCCAACAAGATGGGCTATTTGCTCTTAGTGTAAATAGACACTCTGTAAAAGCTTTGGATAGATGGTGAAATAATTAAAAAAAGTAACTTTAACCCCCTGCAGAACAAAGGCAACAGTCCTCTGCACAAAGTGAACTGGCTGAGAGTCGTGCTGGACGAGGGTCACGTCATCAGAAACCCTAACGCTCTTCAAAGCAAAGGATACTATACTGGAGCTGCAGTCAGAGCGCAGGTGGATCCTGTCCGGTACGTTCACTTAGGAGGTTACCTGATTACTCTGTTAAAGTCTCAGTCCTGGATTATTTCTTCATTTCTGTGCTGTTTTGCCTTTAAATAGTACCAAAAGGACAGATTATTAATGCTTGTGAAATCCATCTAGATGCCAATCATGGTCATTTTTTACCTTCAGGAACCCCCATTCAGAACTCCCTGAAGGATCTCTACATGCTGCTGTCCTTCTTGAAGCTGAAGCCTTTTGATGTGAAGGAGTGGTGGAACAGAATCATTCAGAGACCTGTGACCATGGGCGACAGAGTTGGACTTAAGTATGCTAACAATAGCTGCGTCCCAAATCACATCCTTTCTATGCATTGAATTTTTCTACCGTGTAATGTAAATGTGTTATCAGGAACTTACAAGCGCTAGTAAAGGGCATCACATTGAGGCGCACTAAGAACAGTAAAGTGGCCAGGTGCACGATGGTGCAGTTACCTGAACGGAGAGTGTTTGTGCAGCATGTGATTCTCTCTGAGGAGGAGAAGGAGGAGTACGAATGGGTCAGGAGAGAGAGCAGGAAGATCGTCGACAGGTGGGTGCACTTTTGCTTACTTTGAAGAGCATCAATATTACATAAAGGACAGAAAACAGAAACAATTTGTCTTTACAGGTATTTCGAAGAGGGAACCGTCATGACAAACTATGCTGATGTCCTGGCCATCCTGGTTCGTCTGAGGCAGCACTGCTGCCACCCCAGTCTTGTGGGCAAATACACGGGGGCAGGTATAAATTAGAGATTAAACAGTCGCTGATTAAATCAGTATAGTTACTACTACATGAAATTATTATTAAGTACAGATCATTTCCATTCTAAGCTTTAACCACAATGCTACAGCAGCAGCTCCCCAATCAGCTGTGTTGTGTGTCTTTGGGGGAACAAATGTTTTGGATGTGTTAGATGATCCTGGGACCCCTAGTGAGTTGCGGGAGGGGCCCATCAATAAGATCACATTGGTGCTGAACTCTGGCTCAGACGAGGAGTGCGCCATCTGTCTAGACTCCCTACGTCAGCCTGTCATCACCTACTGCGCTCATGTGTACTGCAGGCCCTGCATCTGTGAGGTCATCCGATCGGAGAAGGTCAGCATTATTTCAGCATCTCAGAAGTTTCCAGAAGACTCTTGTATTGGCTTTCTGGATATTGTTTGCTCCGGTCTCACAGGAGCAGGCCAGATGTCCCGTGTCATGCTCAGATCAAGACCAAAGAGCTGGTGGAGTATCCCGGAGAAGAAATTGAGACTGAACCAGCCACTGGGGAGAACTGGCGATCAAGTTCCAAAGTAACATTTACAGATATTATGCATTTTTGTGATAGATCATTCTGGAATCGGATAAAACTCAAAGACATTTATAATGTTGCAAAAGATTTTTATTTAAAATAAAGGTTGTTGTTTTGAACAAAAATAATAATCAGCATGATTTTTTTCACAATTTTCAACGTTGATGATAAAAAATGTTTCTCAAGCCGCAAATCAGCATATTAGAATGATTTCTGAAGGATCACGTGACACTGAAGACTGGAATAATGATGCTGAAAATTCACAGGAATAAATTACATTTTAAAATATATATTTAAATGGGAGACAGTTATTTGAAATTATAATAATAGTTTGCAATATTAATATTTTTACAGTATTTTTAAACAAGTAAATTCAGCCTTTGTGAGAAAATTTGATATTTTTTTTTCACCTTTATTTATATAGCGCTTTTAACAATACAGATTGTGTCAAAGCAACTGAACAGCATTAATTAGGAAAATAGTGTGTCAATAATGCAAAATGACAATAGTAAACACTCATTTTTCAGTTAAAGACAGTTCATCATTGAATTCAGTGATGTAACAGACGATGAACACTATTAACAGCAATTATTATATGATGCAATCAAACTTATAGCAAAATGTGGTAGTTCTGTATATGATATATATGAGAAAAAAATTGCAGACCCCACACTTTTGAATGGTAGTGTAAATATTTATAATGTGTGTGTGTGTGTGTGTGAGTGAGGAAAACAAACAAAATGTGGCAAATGGTTTCAGAAACAAAAATAATAATTAATGAGACTGGTAAACATTAACATATTTCAATAAAGTGCTTTTCATTATGCAGGTGGATGCTTTGATGAACAACCTGTTGAAGCTCCGCAATGAAGACCCCACTGTTAAGAGTCTTGTGGTTTCTCAGTTTACCAGGTTTATGGACCTTATAGAAGTTCCCTTGAGGTAGTTTTCATTGCTGAGGCTACTATAAACTACAGACTGTACTACATACCAAAAGAAATAGCCATTAGTGGTTCAGTGTGCTGACACTGCTGCTGTCTGCAGGGAATATGGATTCTCTTTCACACGGTTGGATGGCTCAGAAGACCAGAGCAAATGCCATTTAGGATTTTCAAGACTCCTCTCCAGGAAGTCCCACCATCATGTTACTGTCACTCAAAGCTGGAGGGGTTGGGCTTAATCTGGCCGCTGCTTCCCATGTCTTCATGATGGATCCGGCGAGTTGAATTCCCCCAGGATAGTGTCTGCCGCTAGGTGGCAGCAATGCCATTGTTTGATCGTGTGTGCAAACATCTATAATAGGGAATGACTTTGCGGGGGGGGGGGTCTATGGCCCAGTCTATGACATCTGTGTTGACAGATGTCATAGACTGGGCCAGAGCAGAGATGTGGTGATCACTAAAGTAGTCTTTGATTCATTGTATGGCAGACACTCAGAGGAATGTTAGCAGCTGATCTCAACGATTATTATTACACGTCTGACATTTTTCTCATTGGTAAAACACAGTGCTGACAAATGTCACAGAACATGATATTAATGGTTTTCTTATTAACTCATGACTACAACTCTTAACATTAATGAAGGCACCAGATTGACTACAGTGGTTAAAACGTTTGGCAAAAAACTAAAACATTGTACAGTTGGGGAAAATTATGTCATTAGAGAGTGTTATGTTTCTGGCACCGATATACTCACCCTCATGTTTTTCCAAACCTGTATGACACTTGTGTTTTGCAGAAGAAAGTAAGTCATGTAGGTTTGGAACAACATGAGGACTTAAACAATGACAATTTTCATATTGGGGTGAACTATACCTTTAAGAACCAGTTAATCAGTTGAATTAAATAAACCGTTCACTGGTGGTTTACTCCCACTCCTGCCGTTCCAAACCTGTGGGACTGACTTTCTTCTGAACACAAAAAGAGGAATAATGTTAGCAACAAAAAACGTTTTGGTGACCAATGACTTTCACCATTGACTATCCATTTGAGAATTTTTCAGTTATATAATATTCAAAATGAACCAAGAACCATTAATTACGTTTGTGAGATTAAACCAGTAATTGACTGAAATTCATTAGTGTTTAATGTGACAGTAGCTACGTTTCTATCCAAAGTTGCAAGTTTAACTTGTGCCGGAAATTTAAATATTGCATAAAACATTTGTGAATAAAGCACTTTTTCCATCCTGTGTGTTCAAGAGAACAAAATCATCACTTCCTGGGAAACTAGCGCAAAGTGATAATGTAACTGAAAGTTGCTGCAAACCAGGGAAGCATGTGGCTCTTTTTTTCCTAAGATGTACAATGAGATCACTCCACTGTTTGTTATCCAATCACGTGATCTGTTGAGGCAAAGTAACGAGTTTGTTGTGCATCAAGGATTTTTTTAGATAAATGCATTTCCAATGTAATTTATGAATGTTTTCTTATCAGATAAAAAAAAAAATCCACCTCAGTTGAGCGCACAAGTTTTTAATGCACATTTTAAGATCTGATGCGCATCACCGTTTCCATCCAGTTTTTTTTTTTATGCTCACCGTTTCCATCCAGTTTTTTTTTATGCAATATCCCAAAATTTCCATTAAAATACATTGATGGAAACATAGCTACGGAGTAAAAGCAACATTCACAACAGTTCTCTTCCATCACAGCTGTTGTAATAAAAACTCATACCGTCTAATATACTGAGGCCCAACTGTAAGGTTGGATTGACAGACATTTTTCAAATGTCACTTAGTTTTACTCTTAATCAGTCTACATTCAACTTTCAATCAGACAGGAATATTTGCACAAAAGAGTGACATTTACTTTTGGCACATTAAGATTTTTAGACTGACAGCATAAAATTATGTATTGTTTGATTAGATTCAAGACAGGAAGTTTGCAATTGATGACTCTTTCCTCTCTGTGGCTGCATTTAGCTTATTGTGAAAGATTCTGTGGAAGAGAACATGGTGAAGATTCAGAAGAAGCAGGAGCTTGTGGACAAGGCTTTCGGAGTGAAAAAGCCACAGGACCTAAAACAGGCTCGGATAGATGAGATCCGAGGCCTTACGGAGATGTAGATTTACTAAGCTAACTTTACTGCAGTCCGTTCATTTCAGATTATTTGCTTTATTAAAGGGGTCATATGATGTTGCTAAAAATAACATTATTTTGTGTATTTGGTGTAATGAAATGCGTTTATGCGGTTTAAGGTTCTACGCCTTCTTTCTTTGCGTGAACATTTGGGCAGCGTTATGCAAATCTTCCCACATAGTGATGTAGATATGTGGAGGCGTGTTGGAACGAGCCGTTTTAGGTCGGCATGGTTGACTCTTAACTTTTATAAAGAATATCTCTTTGGATTTGAGACTTTAGTCTTTGCAACTTTACAGATCTTCTTTATGCACCAAGAGCTTGTAACTTCAAAGAGAAAAGAAAAATTTAAATCGCAACATATGACCCCTTTAAAGACAGCACTTCTTTTACTTTATTGCAAATTGTTCAGTTAGGTTCTTTTTTTTCCAACTCACATTATATACACAATATCTCTTTAATCTAAGATGGTTGTTATTTTCATTACAGTAAACATTAGATTTTTATTTGTTCATGAAAGCTTCAACTGGTTCTAATGACATTAAATTAGGACTCGTATTACTAGTTCTTTATTTCAGATGTTGCAGGTGGGAGCAGAGCTACAGAGAGGTTACGAACTAGTTAACAACAGCTACAGCATTACTAGCATAAGTTGTAACAAGGTGTAGCAAAACCCTTGTGCCTTATCCCTGGTCCAGGGAGTGATTGCCCAGTAGGCAAGAGAAGAATGACTTTGGTGCACACAATAAGAGTTGCTGATGTGTATCAGAGCCAATATTAACAATGCAAGCGAGTTGGCAGCACACAGTGTGTATTGTAAACACAATATCATTAGATGATTAATATTGAATATGGAGTGGTGTACAGTATATTTGACATTTACAAGGTTTGGTATTGTTTTGTTTGCTGTATGTTTCTCTATTTTCTTCAAATGTTTCTGATCTTCACAAACACCCAAAAGGCAAATAAGTTGTAACATTTACATTATAGTATTTTAAATAATAAAAAAACAACAACAGTAGTGTCTTGTTCAGTGAGATCAGAAACAATGACTGAATAATTACGTCATGTCACGTCTCCTCTGGAAATGAGGCAAGTGACATATTGTGTCATTCTAATAACTGTTGCAATCACAGTGTGTAAGAGGTTGAGTAGTTGAGCTGCATAGATGGTCTGGACTGGTATAAAAATTAGAGGATGTATTTTTTATTTTTGTTTTTTAATGTGATTTCATGGCCTATACGTACCCTAGTACAAAACTAGATCTGATGATCCGTTCCTATGAGGCTCTCACTTCAAGAAAGAATCTAGCTTTTTCTCTATGTTCTCAAAAGAGTCCAGTCCCATGTAGTCTGCTTGGCCATGTTCCCACTTCTGTTTGCGCTCCTGAGACGACATCTGAGGTGGAGGGGGATGATGGGACATGTGCATCTGAGCCACATCAACGTGAATATCACTCTAAGGGAGAAAAAAAGAAAACAAGCGAAAATCACCAACAATAGAATTTTTACATGTATATAAGATTATAAAATAAACTTATTTTAATAATAGTACAGTACATGAACCATGTCAGTTGATGGAAAGTCATCCAGGAAGAGATTTTTACCCAACACAACAGCATTTCTAACAATAGTTGTGTCGGTGTAGGCTGCAATATCCCATGTGATACGAAACTAAACGAAACATTACATACAAATATATTCAGTTAAATAAAATTTCATGAACAAAGACCACAACCACAGCAAGTGTTTTGTAAAATCATCTTGGGTCCATATTTGAAGTGAATTTACAGCAGAGTATGTCTCTCAGGGCATTTCCCAATTAATGGACATTTTTCCATCCCTCTACCAGCTTGCTAAAATTATGAAGTCCCACCCCTAAACCTAGACTGTAGAAGGTTAAAGCATAAAGAGGCTGAAAACAGCTATCATGGTTTTAAAACACCCCACTGATTGGCAAATGCCCACTTGTGTTTCAGAGAGAACTACTTGCATCACCTCACCTTCTCAAATTTACCCAGGATACACAATCCACCAGAGCCAAGACTAAACCAGTCAAAGCTGTAGTCTTAATTATCAAGTCTTCGTTATAAAGGCTACTTCTTCACACTTAATAAATGCCCCAGTATACAGTACATGCCACTACTGACCACAGAACTGTAACTCAATTTTAAAATGAGAATTCAAAATGTAATCATTCAGAAATTAGATTACTTCTTTATTTCTCTCTTCAGATAAATAGAGAAGTAAACTTCATGTAAAGAGTTAGAAGTTTTGTCAATGGAAGAAAAAAAAATTAGGTCGGTTTACTTGATGCGTACTCTTGGTCTTAATGTCACATTTACCATTGTTTGTTAAATTTCAATAGGAATCCAAGGGTACGTTCACACGGTCAGTTTTTGGGATTGACAACTGCATTTTCTTTACAGGTGTGAGTCTTGAAATGTCCCGTTCACACAGCAGCTTACAGTTGCGTTTGGAATACGGTCTAAATGAACGTGCAACAGGAGTCAAGCCCGTATTCCTTACCAGTAACCATAGCGACAGTGACCAAAACAAGTCCAATCGAGCCGCGAGTTCTTTCGTCAAATCTTCATTAACCGACAGCAGCCTTTAAATTTGGGTGGAGAGCGGAGTATTTGAGTCGCGCGCAGAACACAAAACTGACGGGCTCTAAAAATTTCAGATGACACGCAGCTAATTTCTCCGTCACTGTAAGTTACCGAAAACACACATGAAAACACGTAACACACAGTAGACGCGCGTTTGTGCTGCAGATCGGCTCTCTCACACTGTATGACGTGACAGACAACTAGTTGTCCAGTTCTGTTCCGTTCACACAGTGCGTGTGTTCCGAGAATGCGGTTGTGAGTCCTGAAAATGTACAGGTGTGAGTTCGGTTACAGAATGCGGTTGTCACGCCCGTAAATAACCGAACGGTGTGTGAATGTAACCGTATTAAGGACTCAAATACAGGACTGACAACCGTATTCTGCTGCTGTGTGAACGTGGCCCAAAATGATCTAGAATTTTTACATGAGAGAAAATGACTTCCCCATGCAAATTTTTTTCAAGTCATGCAGATTTGCTGCACTGACAAAAAGCTGCTTAGTTTGAAAGTGACTTCAGAAATCACAACAATATTGACAGCATACAATGGACCCCTTTTCACAGAAATTTTGCTAATGTGACCGCACTTTTATTTTACATGATTAGTGCATGCCATTTAAAAAAAAAATAATAAAAACGTTTGCCCTTATAATCTTATCGAAATTCAAAAAGAAACAACTACTGTTATTGAGCGCCTACTATAAAATTGAATTCAAATCTTTTTTAATTTTTCCTTATTACATGTCCAATCTGACTCAGAATAACAAATAAATTCTAACAATACCTGCCAAAACTGCCTATATGATCATTGTGCCACTGCTGCTTACCTCTGTGCATCCGGAATGGAAGGGCTGGTCACCGTATTCCTCCTTCATGAGGGGCAATACTGAAGAAGAGAAAAGCTCCCACCATTGCAGCAAGAAGTTGGGGTGCATGTCAGAAGCATCCTGGGACTGTCCCTTTAATGTTTTGCTTGTGGTGTCATAACTGTAATCCCACGGTTTGACTTTGCCAAGGAAATGAACTACCTTGGCATCGTGGCCGTATCTAAGAGAATAAGGAATGATCAGTTGGGATTTAGAAATCCCAAACACTTGCCAACCAGGAAGTGCTAAAGAGGGACCTGCCAATAATACTACAATCATATACAATACACTCTGTTCAACACACATTTAAAATGAATAAAACCTGCCTCCTATAAACATCCAGTTTTAATAAAGCAGAGGTTAGTCACAGGAATATTCAAGATATTTGTCAGTTTGTGGCATTCAAATGGAAAATGTACATATAAATTAGATCCTAATGAGAGCTTGACTAACCAGAGAACAGTACGTGTTGCTCATGGAAAAAAGATCATGTAACAAACTATTCAAAATGACATTTAGGCTCTGTGTAAAGACCCTAAAATAGCCCCACTATTTTTGGAGGGCCGTATGTATTTGGAGGAAGTTGATGTGCAAGGCCAGGAACAGAAAGGATTTCTGGTGCTGGATTTAGATCGTTACAATGTTGCTGTGTGATTGGGCTTTCATTTGACCTTGGCACACTTCATGCAAACTACAAATACGATAACACTTCAAACCAAGGATGATATGCAAGGAACAGCAACTTCCAAAACTCGATCATGTTAAATCTCACTCACTGCTTGAATGCTGGGAGATAGGTGTAGATGGCGATACTGCTGAGGTTGTAGATGAAAGGAAGGTGTTTTGAAATGTCTGCTGTTGCCCAATCACTGAAGAAGCTATTGAGAATGCCCTGATCCCCACCTGATGAAAACAAGTCAAACAAACAAGATGTTTCAGGTGCTTCACTGTGATTTGAAAAATATTTACAGGAGGTTGTAATCTTCCTTAAACAGATGAAGCAATGAGCAGTTA
Organism: Sinocyclocheilus anshuiensis; assembly: GCF_001515605.1. Taxonomy (NCBI): domain Eukaryota; kingdom Metazoa; phylum Chordata; class Actinopteri; order Cypriniformes; family Cyprinidae; genus Sinocyclocheilus; species Sinocyclocheilus anshuiensis. Next base: position 384,898 of record NW_015558606.1, on the reverse strand, counting down.
CGCAAACTCAGCCTTTGATGGGGTGGGGGGGTTGGGGACATGTAAGATTGCTTCAGGAGACACTTGCTTAGCTGTTTGCTTAACGTTGACCCTTGCTTTCACAAAGGGTATGCAAGCAAAGAAAACTAACCTCAGTCTAGTTGACCTCAGGTTATCAGTGAACAAGAGACTCGTGTTGCATATGAAAAGCAAATGATGTCCTATACATGACAAAACTATGACTGAGAACATGTTAAAAGTTAGTTATAGTTCAATCTAACACGAAGATTCTGTCATTAATTATGGACTACTCGTGTCATTCCATTCCCATAACATTTTTATTATCGAAACCCAAAATATATTTTTAAATCAAAGATTTCTGGACTACTAAATGTCCAAAAAGTTAATAAAACTTTTTTTAATAAAAGTAAGACGAAAAATCTTATGGGTTTGGAACATGAGGGTGAGTAAATGACAACATTCATTTTTGAGTGAATGTCTCACTAGTAGAAGCCAGATATTTTCAGACATTCAGAGATAAGCCATAGGCTGTATAGCATGGTGACTGGGACTAATCAATCACATTACAAGAATCCTCTGAATGTTGTGCTATATATATATACAGTGGGTACGGAAAGTATTCAGACCCCCTTCAATTTTTCACTCTTTGTTATATTGCAGCCATTTGCTAAAATCATTTAAGTTAATTTTTTTTCCTCAATGTACACACAGCACCCCATATTGACAGAAAAACACAGAATCGTTGACATTTTTGCAGAATATAACAGAGTGAAAAATTGAAGGGGGTCTGAATACTTTCCGTACCCACTGTATATATATAAATAGAAAGATAACAAAACATGACTAGGCAATAGTGTTTTTTGAGTGATACGGAGATGAAACATGAAACAGATGACCTTCAAAACAGAGGCCTACTGATAACTTCTGAGGCTCAATTCTTTGTTCAAGATTAGATCTCTAACTAAAAAGCAAACTACAGAAGAAGAGTCCTTTTCAACAATAATTTGGGTTAGACATCAAAGAACAGGAATATTGAAGTGACAAAAACAGTATCTCTTAATACATAATTGGTCATAAAAATGGACTGGAATTGAACATGCACTTGCATGTAATCCGGTATAAATAATGACAGTTCCAGTACAGTACAACCAAATTGATTTCACAAGGGTTTAGCAGGAGTCTCTCATTTGAGAGGCCTTTGATTACTTCATCCTACACAGAGCCTAGGAATAACACCCTCAGGTGTTATCCAAAAAAAACAACAAAATCAGAGCCACCTTGTGTTCTGCTTACACGCCTTATAAAGAACTCACTCATGGTCAAGCTGAACTCTAGCAAGTTTGCTCAACTCTTTCACAAGCCAGGGTTTAAATATCTTATATTCGTGCTGGAGGACCAGAACCATATTTTCGAATGAATTCCACAGTATATGGTTAAAGTTATTTTCCAAAACATTATGCAACCCTCCGTTTAAGGATGGAAATGTTAAAACACCCCCTTATAGCTTCTTAAATTTAACAACACTAAAGAAGTGTCACTTGCCATCAAAGCTGCCATTCTCTGAGCAGGTGGTGAGAAGCTTCCCATAGGTCTCGTTGGAGGGATGGAAGACGAACACACCAGAGTTGAAGCAATCAGGCCAGCCAGGATCTGGTGCAGCAGAGAGCTCCTCTCTCTCAAATAACTCGTCTATGTTAGACAAAACCTAGAGAGAAGAGGGAAGACCAATGAAAGCCCCTCAAAGACATTATGAAAACATCATGACCAACATCGAGACAGCACTCACTAGAGTATCTGCATCCATAAACACGCATTTGGAGTATTCTGTAAGGGTCCAGCCGTGGAGTTTGGTGAAGGTGACGCCCAGGTCAGGTCTCTTCATCATGGCCAAGTGTGCAGCATCCCCACTGTCCAGGACGTCCACCAGCCTGACCTCATCATAGACTTTACGAAGCACTGCTCTGCAATGTAGCACACAGAGCACAAAGTGAGACCGATTGATCTATAGATCACACTTCTGCAGTGTGGACAACAAATACCCTATACGACAGAACACAAAGCCGTTGTAAACCAACTCATTTACTTAAGCTGTGCTACAAAAGACAGCAAGCACTCTACCTGGAGGGTTCCAAGACATGGGGGCCAATCAGGGCCACTAGTTTCCTCAATGTGTTGTGGTTCCTCAAGGACTTGCCAAGTACCATTGCTCCTTTGGCATAATTGTCAGTTGTGGCGAGGGTGACAAAAGCCTGGTCTAGATTAACATACATAAAAACACACCATCATCACTTACTGTATGCATTCTAATTTAAGTAACATCTTTATATTGCACATGCAAAATTACCATTTTCCTTAAGAGTGCAGCCATTTTTTTTTTTTTTTTTACTTGGAAGTGCCTGACACCGGAAGCCTTGCACAGAAAGAGTGCAGAAAAAGTTTATGCTGCTTAATGTTGCAAACTAGTGTTTGTCATTTTAATTTATTGTCACAATCACAAGCATGCCTGTTTATAGTGTAAAAAGTTTCTGTTAACTGCACTTTGTTATTCTTCTTCTCGTTTAATAATTTAGCTAACAAATAAGTTGTGTACATTCACAGGAAATACATTGTAATTTGATTAGCCAAGCAGCTTTTCAAGAGGGCTGATATTTAATATAACAGCACTGGGACTTCCATACTAGTCCTAGACCATATTAGCAATGTTCCCTCTAATTTTTTTTCTTGCTGAGAAAATCCTATTTCCCTATTGGGCGGACATTTCGGCCACCTGAGTAAAAACATTATTTATACCAGAGCTGTACAGCGCACACACAAAAAAGTGCGAAACTTTTAACTTTAATGTGCCATTTATATTTGATTTGGCCCTTGATGGAACTAAATGTACATTTTAGGTTACCTGATAATTTTTTTTTTTTAACAGTGCTGTTACCAAGAAATTCTATTTAAAAAAAAAATCTCACGCAGAATAATAAAATGTATAGTATTAGCTAATACGAAAAAAATGAAGCAGTTATTTCTCATGAACAAAATTATATTACATTATCATCTGAGGGTGTTCTTGCTTTCATTTCAGGGTGCTTATATTTATATTTGACTTTATGATGTTTTTTTACCCATGTTTTGACTTAAAAAATTTGTGATTAACCTTTAATTGGCGGACCCCAGTTGAAGACCCTTGTAGTAGAGTTTGCACACACACTAGCCTTTATACTTCTGCGTCGGACCTACACCGTAGCTTACGCATAGACGCACACCCATACGCCGTAGCCTGATGTGCACCTCTCCAAAAATCTAACAGCGCGTCAATTCTACGCGGACCGCAAGCGCTGTGATTGGTCTGCAAGAACCCCTCCCTCCATATGTACCGGAGTTTTGTGTGTGGTTATGCGCACTTTAATATATTTTAATGTTACACCTTCTTATATAAAATAAAACAAAGCAAAGAACAAGTGTCTTATTTATTATACTACATAGCATTATACATCAGTAGTTGTCCGCAACAAACAATGTTGATCTGCCGTGGTACAAGTCCTTGTGCAGATTGAAATAATGCCTTCATCTCCTGTTCCGTTGTTGTCTCCTTTTTGTAGTTTTAAATAATGATTTGATATTTATTTGCCGCCGTCACGGCTATAATGCTTCTCCGACGAGCCGCTTCTTCTTCGGCTTTTGCCGTGGTACTGCGGGTTACACCAGCAACATGCCCGTGGACACTGCAGACTAGCGGTTTGCATGTGTACTGCACGTTGACGCGGACAACGACGCAGAAGTATAAATGAAAACTGGCGCATAGCCTACGGCGTAAAGGCTACGGCGTAGGTCCGACGCAGAAGTATACATGTGTGAGACTGTAAATGTCTCGGAGTTTTGTTACCGTTGTGTGCTCATCATCCGCTATTTCCACCACTTAATCAAGCCACTCTTTAAAACATGATGATTTCTTTTTTACATGATGTTTTATTTAACATGTCATTAGTGGTTAGCTCTCATGTTGAGTCATTTCGTCCACAACCATTAAAGGGTCATGAAACCCCCCCCCGTTTAAGCACTGGTTAGTTCTCACCACAGGTTTAAAAAAAATGCTAAAAAAGTGGGCGTGGTGCGCAGCGGCGCAGAGGAGGGGGAAGAGCGGAGGCAGACAACACACACACAGCTTAGCGTTCTGACAGTTTCATTTCACTCCCACCGAGTTAAAAACACAAATAAATGCACAGCCATTTGCACTCTGCATCGAAAACATGGGTATGGACGGGTTGTCACAGAGCTGTAAAAACGGTTATGCTCACCAAGTGAATGAATCGCGTTTGTGCCGAACTCTTATTACAAAGCAAAAACAAACACTCTTCTTCGATCCATGAACTTTTCTCTCAGTTAATGTGCAGCGATGTCATCTCACAGTCTGAAACATCTGTCATAGCAAATCAACACATTCTGTTGTGAATAATTAAAGCGAAGTTCTTCTCATAGGATAAAAACAAGCAGTCTCATGAATAATTTAATAGACACCGATGAGTCACCGATGTACTATTAGTCCATTGCCACGTCACAAATTGTGACGTCAACACAATGTAGATTTTATTTATTTTATTTTATTTAGTCATTTATTAGACGCTTTTATCCAAAGCGACTTACAAATGAGGACAACAGAAGCAATCAATTGTAGTATTAAAACAACTAAAAACAGATCCAAAACTAAAAGCTAAAACTTTATAAATACTACCTATACACATTTTAAAAATAAAGATTAAATAAAAATTACAAATGCATACAACAGAATTTCAAAACTTAACATTTAAATGAAAAACAAAAACTAAAGCTAAAAACAATTCAAAATATTAAAGAACAAAAGATATAAGAGTATAATAATGATTCTAACATAACACTAAGCCAAACACCAAAAAAACAACTACATGTGTATATGTACAACCACACACACATACATATATATACTGTATATGTACACACACACATTTATAAATTCAATATATATTTTCATTTTCCTTTAGTTTGTTAAAGTATTAAAATAACTCAAATTAAATAAAACTAAAAACTTAATAAAAGACCTATACAGATATAATAAATTCAGACATAATTTAACTAAAATTAAAATAAATAACAAATACAAATAATACAAATCAAACGACAGTAGTAGACCTATACAGATATAATAAATTCAGACAATGTAACTACAATTAAAATAAACAACAAATACAAATAATACAAATCAAATGACAGTAGTTTCAGTAATCCTAAAAAATAACACTGCCAAACACACATGCTAAAAAACAACAACTTACTTACACATAGTAAGAAATGGTTATAAAAACTGAAACAGAAGCGAAACAAGTAATAGGATGTTATTTACAAAGAGCATTGTTGTTATCTGACACTCCAAGTCATTAATACACATTTACACTATATATAATATAGTATAATTATGTTACAATGGCAAAACATTGTTAAAAAGCCCCATGTTTTTACGCGATTAGTTCGCGCTTGTCCGACTAGCGTATGTTAGAGCTGCTAAATGCGTATATATTTAAAGACGCGCACAAGTTCACAATCCATCGATCATCTAGATGTTTATTAATGACAGAATAAAATGAGATATAATATCATATAGATACTTACCATCTTATTTTACTTAGATTTTAAACCCGGAAGATGAAAATAGCGCAAAAAAGCTTAAAATTAACCAGTTTTCTCCAACAGTTAAAATTATCGGATGCTAAAATTTGTCTTCTATGATGTGAAACACAAACTCAGAAATCTCAGAAAAAGTAGTCTGGGGTTTCATGACCCTTTAAAGTATTTGATTTCTACAGCGACTAATTGGCTCACATCATTCTCTTTCTATGAAACCTGTAAACCGCTAGGGATGGGCGGATCGATCCTTAAGTATCGATACTGATGTTGTATCGAAAGGATCGATCCTCACATAAAAATATCGATTCTAAAGTGCATTTTTAACCATTAATTTAATTTATCAAGAAATTCGGTGCATAAAATAAGCTTCTAAGTGGAAAAAATAGACTATATTGGCGAATAATTGTGTTGTATAGAACCATTTCTCCTGCTCATCGGAACACACACAATTTCAAATGCTGAAAGACAGAACCAATCAATCACAGACAGCGTTCGCTGCTGACGCATGGCTCACAGTGCTTGTTCAAATAGGGCTGCGTTTCCCAAAAGCATCAGAAGCATTAGCAGATCTTAAGAAACCATTGCCACATTATTACATTACATAACATTGGTACTATATATAAAATTCATTCTGAAAAATGCATCCACACTATGGTTTCCACACAAATGTGAAGCAGCAATAATAATAAATGTTTCTTGAGCAGCAAATATTAGAATGATTTCTGAAGGATCATGTGACACTGAAGACTGGAGTAATGATGCTGAAAATTCTTTTTTTTTTTTTTTTCAAATTAGTGCAGCCTGGGTGAGCATGAATTATTACAAAATCTTACCAACCCCAAACTTTTGTGTACATGTAATATTTATTTTAAATTGGCTAGTTTGTGCAAGTAAATTGATTTAAACTGGTTGTTAAAAGTTCAAATGGATTGTATGTTCTGCAATTGCTGTTAATAAATCTGCCAGAAAAAAATATGCTAAAGTTTCACCTTTAGGGGTACAACAGCCTGGCAGCCTTTTACAAAAATTAACCATGGTTTTATTACAGTAACCACAGTTTACCACAGTAATTGTACTAAAACTGCAGTAACCACAAATTTACCATGGTAATACTACTACTACTACTACTACTACTACATTTTAGTACTTATGAAACACCATGTTTATTTTTCATGAGGTACCCTCAAAGGTGCACCTTTGTAACTTCTCTACCCTTAAAGGAACACTCCACTATTTTTGAAAATAGGCTCATTTTCCAACTCCCCTAGAGTTAAACAGTTGAGTTTTACCGTTTTCGAATCCATTCAGCTGATCTCCGGGTCTGGCGGTAGCACTTTTAGCTGTAGCTTAGCATAGATAATTGAATCTGATTAGACCGTTAGCATCTCGCTCAAATGACCAAAGAGTTTCTATATTTTTCCTATTTAAAACTTGACTCTTCTATAGTTACATCGTGTACCAAGACCGACGGAAAATAAAAAGTTGCGATTTTCTAGGCCGATATGGCTAGGAACTATACTCTCATTCCGGCGTAATAATCAAGGAACTTTGCTGCCGTACCATGGGTGCAGCAGGTACTCTCCATGGTATTTTCAAAAATAGTGGAGTGTTCCTTTAAAGCATGTATACTTCTATGGTATTAATATGCTCCCTTTTAGGGGTATAGTTGCACCTTTGCGGTTACTGCCCCATTAAAGGACTAAAATACAATTATAGTTTATTTTATTTCTGACAGTGTAAACAAAAATAGGCCTATGAAATGTTAAAAAACATGGCTTTAAAATCTAATATTAAGTGAGTATAATTACCGATTATATTCTTTTAATAAATTTAAAAGATCAGTTTAGTTTATATAGGTATCGACAATACTGGGCTTGAAAATATCGGTATCGGATAGAAAATAAAATAAGAGGTACCGCTTTCACCGGTTCTATAGCGACACCAACTCTATAGCGGTTTGCCCGAGCACTGCGATTATTTTGCATTTACTAGAATTCAATCAAATGGCGTCCCCAACTCATCTTTGCGTTTGTCCTGTGCGCGGCTTAGAGCTAATATTGCATACTAGTGAGAAACCAGAAAAAACAGTGGAGTTACAACCGAACAATAACAGAACGTTTTGGGCCAAGTAGAGGAACTATATGTCCGTTTCACTCATGCATCCAGACCGGGTTTCCATCTGAGCGTTGCTTGGCGACACCTAAAATGATGCTTCGGTATCTTGTAGAACTATTTTTGTTGTTAAAGAAGAAATATATAACTGGTCAATTTTTGTCAGAAAATTTACTCTACCATACAAAATAAGACAACACGCTGTCAGCTTTGATAGAGGAAAATAAATATATATTAATACATAAATATACATTAAATACAAAATACGATAAAGTTGTTTATTGTTGTAGGTACTTGTTTATTTGCCACAAAACGTGGAGAATAATGCGAATAACTGTCATACGTGTTGTTACTTTTGTGTGCCATTGACTATTTGTTGATATTTGCATTAACTGATGCACTACATGTTAGAGAAACTAACTTCTCCTCTTTCCTACTATTTGTTTCACTTCTGTTTCAGTTTTTTATAACCATTTCTTACTATGTGTCAGTAAGTTGTTGTTATTTTAGCATGTGTGTTTGGCTCAGTGTTATTTTTTTTTTAGGATTACTGATAAACTAATGTAGTTTGATTTGCATTAGTTATCTATTTTAGTTTTAGTTACAGTTGTAGTAATGTTGTCATTTTATTAGTTTTTTTATTATGTCTATATAGGTTTTTTATTAAGTTTTAGTTATTTCAGTACTTCAACATACAAAATGGAAATTATATATATATATATATATACACACACACACAAGGGTGTAACTCTTATTTGTAAGTCGCTTTGGATAAAAGCGTCTGCTAAATGACTAAAAGTAAAGTAAAGAAACTGATCACAATACATCAGAGCAAAAGAAAACGCGCTTTAAACGCTGTATTCGCCGTGTGATAGACAGATCACTTATGATGCAACTTGGATGCATTGACTAAGTAATAAAGCGCAGGCATTAACGCTCAGCAGAAATCGAAGTGACAAACTAACGGCAGCTCTTCCTGCATGACAGGCCAGTGAATGCTACCGTAAACACTGACTGCGCACCAAACAACTGCGTACGAGAGGCGACCAGGGCCTTCACGCAGTAGACCAAGCGCTAAACTGTGTATATCGTCAAATATTAGAGGACAACACAGTCTACGCAACGCTGAAACGAAATTTCAGCTCTGATATCCAGCGAGTCATGCGACCGCTGAGGTAGCGCGTGCTATCGGCTGTAATCATGCTACTTGCGCAAACACAACTGCCATTTACTTCATTTTACAGGCACAGGCGATATGTAACGGTTCAAAACGTTGCCTACCTGCCATGGCTCACGTTACAGCCAGACCGAACCGGATACAGGGCTGGGAGAGAAGCAGTACGCGGTCTGTCTGAGGATTTATACTAGTGACATGACTTTCATGGTCACATGACCCCTGACAACAGACACGCCCCCCTCACTTACCATATTTCATTTAAAAACATTGGGAGACATAACGCCACGAAACTCATTTTCAGGTACGATCTGAAATACAATGAACTAGGTATGCATACGTTTAAGTATGTAATTTAAAATAATAAAAGTTTTCATTTCATGTTCAAATGCAGTTGGAAGTTCCTCTTTTGTCTCATAGCAGTAACAAGTGAATTGTGTCTCCTTAACTTTTTCATTTGATGCCATTTAGTGATCAAAAAAATCCTCGAATTAGTCATTACGTTGAGTATCCTTAATAGATTTAATTTTTGTTTTCCTGTTAAAAGACACAACTTAACATACATTTTCAGACTCAAGTACATTAGGCCTATATAGAACAGCATGTTGCAAAATACCATTTCTCAGAAGAATAAACTGTTTTACCAGCCTACTAAATGACAGAGTGGTGAAAGAAAAATAAAACTTTTATCAAATGATAATTTGTATCAAGAGTAAACAGCGGTGACCATGATAGCACAGCATATGTAAAAACTAACATATCTTGTTAGATCCCATGCCATAGTCTAATCCAGGGGTTTTCAAACTGGGGTCCAGGGGCCCTCAGGGTGCCACAAGGGAGTGCTAGGAAGTTTGTGGAAAAGTAGTGTAAAAATAGTAAATTAATTACATTTGTTTAAATAAATAAGATTACAGAACTCAACGCTATTACTGTTTCATTCTGTTTTCTTAAGACTGGTCAGACTATCATAGTGAATTAATAAATGAATAACACAAAATTATTACTGTCAATAAATTACGTCTGTGTAGGAAAAAAATGCAGTTTATAGAAACGTATTGTTAATTTAATATTAAGGCAATGTATAAAATAGTTTAGTTATATATCAATTATAAATTGATAAACCACGAGTTGCCTTTTATATTTTAGAAAGGAGGTCTCTCGGAAGGAGATCATCATATTTGGGGGTATGTGACAAAAAAGTTTGTAAACCCCTGGTCTAATCAGTGGAGCAATGAGACACAGGAACCCATTTCGGATTAAAAACAGTAAACATACTTCTGTTCAATGTGTAGAATGATTAAAATTTCATTGATTTATCACACTGGTGGAAAATACAGCATTTCACAATATTCGGCATACACAAATCACACTTTAACAGCTTATATGGATGAAATATATATTTAGTATTTTCAGCATGTTTTGGTCCTTTGGCGAGGAAGGTGAAAAGTTAACTTAACACTTGATAAGATGAATCACTATATTTTGTTCCCATTCCAGTATCAAGCGACAACACAATAAGCAAGAGTCATCTTCTGAATTGAATCAGTGAGTTTAGAAGATGATTCATCAGAGATTCATTCACTTCCTGTTTTTCTCATGTGGCTTGAGGTAGTGAGGACGGTTTATTGATGGAGAGTTGGAATGACACCGAGGCTTGATACGAGAGAGAGCTCATCTTGGTACTGAGGGTGGGGTGAGAGGCCACAGAAGTCGAGGAACACCTCAAGAGCTTCAGCAAGTTCCTGCGAAAGTTCTTCCCAACAAAACCGTACAGGATTGGGTTCATACAGCTGTTGAAAAAGGCAATACAAATGGTGAACGGCATTACGGTGTCAATGATCTCAATGACATCGCAGTTGGTGATCACTTTCAGCAGAACAAGCATGTTCATGAAGTTGAAGATCTGATGAGGTGTCCAGCAAAGGAAAAACGACAGCACGGCAGCAGCCAGCATGCTCAACACCTCGTCCCCTTTCGATCTCGAATTCCTCTGAATGTCCCGTGCTTTGAGTAGAGACCGACCGATCAGGCAGTAGCATGTGAGGATGATGGTGATGGGCAGAAGGAACCCAAGAACACTCTTTATCAGACTGAGAGCTGCCAGCACATTGCGAAGATCTTCTCCGTCTAGGATGCCACATACAGTGACATTGTTATGCTGGATAAAATGGGTCCTACGGATAACGGCTGTAGGAAGGCTTAAAAGAAAAGCCACTACCCAAACCAAGACGCACGTCACACGGGCATACACCACCGTACGGCACCGGCGGGACCTGACGGGATGAACGATGGCCAGATACCGGTCAATGCCGAGAGCAGTGAGGAAAAAAATACTAGTATATAGATTAAGGAGGATCATCCCAGCAATGGCTTTACATAGGAAGTCTCCAAAGAGCCAGTGGTAGCCTGTTGCAGTGTATATGGCCCAAATAGGCAGGGTGAGGAGGAAAGTCAAGTCTGACACTGCTAAGTTCAAAACAAATATGTTTGCAACGGTCTTCATCTTAAAACAGTAGTAGATGACAGCGACTACCAAGCTGTTGCCTACAATTCCGATGATAAAGTTGCAGCTATAGACTACTGGGATGAACGTGAAGATGAAATTGTGGTGCCCGGTCATGTTACACGTGAGCTTGAGTCCCACATTAGCGTCGGCTGTTATGTTGTCCATTTTGGAGATCCGTATTTCATAGCCTAAAAAGCTGCATCACTAAAGGAGCCCTATAAGAACAGAGTGGAAACAGATGGTTAATATGGCTAAAAGTTTCATGCAATTTCTCATAAGGTTATTTTTTTTTTTTCCATTTGAAAGATGCATTACTTACAACAAACACTAGATGTCTCTCTGCTCATATTATTTAGGAGCTTGTTGATTTTGGATAACAGCAACTGGATTGAATGTACTTCAACAGCTCCTTCCAGTTCTATTGAAAATTAGCTAAATCTGGTACAATGCATTAAATGCAAACATTTATGTTAAATATTGTACATGGTTCCTGATAGATAGATAGATAGATAGATAGATAGATAGATAGATAGATAGATAGGCAGACAGACAGATAGATAGAACAAG
>NW_015558606.1:372465-372733 GCF_001515605.1 Sinocyclocheilus anshuiensis | reverse complement strand
TCAAAAAAAAAAAAAAAAAAAAGGTACAGACTGGTAGTGCGACAGCATGGACATTTACATGATTTATTCTGATGGCTCTATATTAATGCATATCATCAGGGTGAGCCTGGTAAACCTGTCAAAATAATGAACAAATGGCCTTCCGTGAATATTAAAGGGGTCATATGATGCGATTTCAATTTCTCCTTTCTGTTTGGAGTGTTACAAGCTCTTAGTGCATAAAGAAGATCTGTAAAGTTGCAAAGACTAAAGTCTCAAATCCAAAGAG
>NW_015558606.1:366002-371970 GCF_001515605.1 Sinocyclocheilus anshuiensis | reverse complement strand
TCACTCTAGCCCTCCGGCTGTTCCTCACTCTAGCCCCCGGCCTCTTCTCACTCTAGGCCGCCGCTCACTCTAGGCCGCCGTGACGCTGTGTTTCGTTGTGAAAGCGAAACTACTAAGTCATTATAATCCATAATTATGTCCCCATTGGATGCAACGAATGCCTTGTTTGTAATGGGTTTTCATGTTTTTGAATCATCGCTCCGGCCTGACAGGGCATCATCACAGTATGGTAGGGGCGTAACATTTCCGTCACACGCTTGAGGTATTCGGCCAATCATAACGCACTGGATAGCTGGCCAATCACAGCACACCTTGCTTTTCAGACCGATGAGATTTGTAAAAATCGAGGCGTTTCAGAAAGGCAGGGCATAGAGGAGAAGCAATAATGTACAGTATGTGGAAAATAATGTGTTTTTTTAACCTTAAACCGCATAAACACATTTCATTACACCAAATACACAAAATAATGTTCTTTTTAGCAATATTATATGACCCCTTTAAAGCAAGCTCACTGTCAATAGCCTACTGATACTGCATTTAGCCACTTTTATAAAGCAGCAGGGACATATATGTATATATTTTTACAAAGTGACTGCTATTTGTCTTTCCCTCATTTTTTGAGGCCTCTGGGACCTCTGGCCTCTGGTGCTTGTTTTACTCTGAACTCTCAAGGGTAAATCTAGCTCCTTCATTGTTGTCGTATTCAGCTGCTGGTCTTTCGTCTCTTCCCTTAAACAGTCAGTCAAAGCATATCTGGAGACCATTCCTCTAATCTATGTATTTGGACAAAAATGAATTTTAGAAGGAAGTACAGGCAGCTCTAACAGGCCAAAGACAGTATATCGTTAAGAACACATAGAATATAGAATTTGATTTTGTCTGCAAAAAGACACAATCATATGGTCAGTTTTTCACAAACAGACTGGCCAGAGACAGAGAGTGTGGAGCATAAGTCTCATAGTAAGTGGATTTTGTGTTGCTGCATCAATAGGAGGTTAATTCAATAAACTCATGTGCTCAAAAGTTAATGTTGCCTTCAGGGGCGCAATGTGGATGCTGATGTCTGCAGTTCCCCTGCCCTTATTAAGGATATTTGTTCCACCTGTTTGTTTGGGTAAATGTTAAAGAGCACATGCATATTTTTAATCAAAGTTCTATTAATATCAAATATTGGACTGAATGTACATTTATCCCACTTATTACACAACTCCTCACCAAATAAATAGCCAATGGGCAAGAAATACTGAATCTTACCTGTATATTTTTTTCTAACGTTTCCTCTGAGAAAACATCACAATGTACAAAACACAAAGTCATGTCTAATTCAAACAATAACTGAGACACACACAACTTGCCTTCAGCTATATTACAGTAAATTTGCCGCAGTGTTTTTCTTGTTGCTGTGCTGACTGTTTTGTAAATCTCAATGGACAGAAATACAGAGAGAGAGAGAAAACAGTGAGTTTGCGTGATACGAGAGATATGAAAGTATTCAAGTATACCATTGCATTCCAGAGCCGTGTAATAATGCCAAACAGTCTCTTCATTTGACTTCATTTCATAATTATTTAAAGTACAGCTTAAAGTAAGACTGAATGCAAGAAAACAGTGAGGTTTTGAGTTTTTTATAATGGTGTATAATAACATATAATGGTCACAGCTCTGATTCCCATGCAGCTGTACCCCAGAGACAGCTATAATTTGTCCACACCTAAATCAACATGGTCATATCCAGGCCAAGCAAAAACCAAACACCAAAAAAACCCTCAGGGACTTTTAAAGTTTGTTTGCATAGATATTTGAGATTTTCCTGTTGTCTCCCAAAAACACATTTGTCCTCCTGACGGTGCTAATAAACAAATGGTACATATGTATGTTGATTTTTTTCCTACTCAGCTAAACTCCTGTTATCATTTATTTTTCTGCCTATTTAAAATATAGAAACTACTTGGTTTACCTGATTGCCCGGATGTGAATGTGGTCAATATTGCATGCCCTGGACATTTACAACATGAGTCAGTCTGTGAGTCCTAACCTTTGCCCTCCGCTGCCACTGCTGATGTGAGTCACATATAGTAGATGAGAAAAACATCCTGGATAACACCACTGAAGCATTCGCCTCATTTCAAGGGTACACAATAAAAAGTTTAATGCATGACTTGCCTACACTGCATTATCTAGGCCTGCTCATTGTTTTGGCTATTGATCACATGTATTCCCATGCAGTCTGCAGCCTCTGTATTAATAAGTACATGAGTTTGATATGGCTGGTTGCTCTTCACTCAACACCTACTGAGGAATTCTGATGAAGAGCAGAACCTCACTGCCTAGAATATCTCCTCCAATCGCTAACTGCGGCCATGAGAGAATATTACACACATAAAATGCTAAATACATCATAAGTATAGTCATGATGATACTTGCAAACACATAAATTTCCACCACCAATGCTTTTAGGTGCCTAAAAATGTATTGCTGAAATGTTGCTCTTTTACAGTTTGTGAATGAAGGTCAGTTGTATAATTATGTTTCAGTTCATATCAGCTTCACCTCAGGTGTTTCTCCTACAAGTCCACAGAATAAATAAAAAATAGATCCAAATGAGATCAAATGAGACTAGTGAGACTAGAGTTAATGTATACAAATATTTGATGTATAATTTATAAGTTTATATTGAAAAGTCTAACAACTCTATAGGATATGCATGATTAGATCTTTATCGCAGGAGACAAACTGAGAAGCAGGAGATTAACCTTTAAGCAAAAGTATCTCATTGGTGTCTTGCAAATAAGTAAATGTACAGACCTCAAAGAACACTGAAAAGCAGATGAGATGGACTGAGCTTTTTTTTTTCATATATTCTTTGTAACATTATCCTTTCATGTTTATTTATTTATTTATAGCTACTTTCCAGTCACTAATTTACATCTATGTGAAAACTCTAAGAAGGGAATCACCAGGAAAGTTTATTTTAGAATGAGCACATTTTTTATATATTCTCCATCCCATGAGGCCCAGTGATTGTGAATTATCATAAAGTTCATTCTGAGAAAATGAGAAAAACCCCAAAGCCCAGGAGTCGGTCATGCAGGATTGTTTTTGGGAGTGAGAGCACAAAGAGCTGACCAGTGTTGAACTCGATAAGACGTGCAGAATGTTTGTTGTCATATTTATTTTATTGTTGCCCCAGACCGCTTCTGCTGAACAGAACCACTTCAAGTCATAATTTACTATGTGACCAAGGGTTCAAGATGGAAGAGTTGTTTATTTATTTAGTTAGTTATTTCAAGCCAGGTTTATAATATCTACCACTGAGCAGCTGGCTAAAACTTCAGGCGAGTCAAAATGTACCGTACTATAACCAATATGACGTTCATCTGAGGTTATGATTTACACACTCAGGAGAGAAGTCTGCACCTGCTAGTCCTCTTGATCACGTAGACTCATCAGTCACAGTCAGGAAAGTGCAGCAGCCCTTCATGATACTGTTACTGTAACCAAATCAAGCTCACTAATGGATGCATAAACCATGTATGAAGGAGAGAGCCTGAGGCTTCAAACAGTGTTTCAATTACTTCTGCACAGGTTACTAATGTCTTTTGATCATTATCACAGCTGTCAGGTTTGTCACCACACAGAAGTACCTTTGACTGCAGACTACGTCAGTGTTGTAATGTACATTGTTACAATGTGATAATGTACATTATGTTATGTGGGCTGCTTTTCAAAACAATTTAAAAAAATAGTAAGTTAAATGAAAAAAATGTGCCTTTTCATGAAAGCTAATATATATATATATATTCAAAGATTTTATTTTCATTTTTACCATATCCAGACAGTTATGGCACCTAGAATTTTTTCTCTTAAAGCACCATAAAAAAACTTTTATTTCAAAATTTGAAAACATTTGATAATATTAGGTTTAAAAGGGTAAAATGCCTGTAGTGACATAGTCACTGTAAGTATTATACCTGAGATCATCTCTATTCCAGCCAGGTTTGAATGAACGTTTGTAGTGCTCCTTCCTGTCATAGAAAGAAGTGTGTCTCACCTCTGCCATCATGTGGCTCTCTCCTTGGCAAAAAAACAAACAAAACAAAAAAAAACATTCTGTTAGCCCTGGCTCTCTGTACAGTATGTCCACAGGTTCACATCTCAAGTCAAGCTTTTAACAAACTTTACCGAAACTTTTTATCAGTAGCCTAACATATTAAGGCACTCTGCACTGATGATGTACTGTGATTTTAGGGGCTATATCAAGAAACGCTCAAAGGAAAACATCAATCAATAAAGTATGAGAACGACATATTATTAGAGTATCTAAAGGCCCGTCAGACTGCTGGAAATGAGAGACGCAGGTATTGCTGACAGCTGCACATTAAAATGACAGGTAGCTTTGAAAGTTCGGTCCAGTGGGAGAACGCTTCAGATGAGAATCACAGGGATCACTCCGAAAAATAAGCTTCATTACGCTCATATGCTCCTTTACATAGCAACTGTACTTAATGTGCCCTTTTTGAACTGACAGAAAAGAAACTGTTAATATGAAATACAACCATACAGCGTGTTAAAACTAAACGTGTGCAATCACATTAAATAAACATTAAATACATATTGCATTTCAAATCTGATATTCTTAAACCCGGATACTTACTGGAAAACTTCACAAAATAGATTTAAAAGATATGAATAAATAAAAGTTACTTGACTTGATTTATTTTATTGGGGGTTGGGGAGGATATTTTGAAGAATGCTGGTAACAAAACAGTTGCTGGTAGCCATTAACTTCCATAGAATTTTTTTTTTCTATACTATGGAAGTCAGTGGGGACTAGCAACTGTTTGGTTACCCACATTCTTCAAAATATCTTCTGTGTTGAACAGAAGAAAGAAAATCATAGAGGTTTGGAACAATTTGAGGGTGAGTAAATGATGATGGAATTTTCATTTTTGGGTGAACTATCCCTTTAAATTCAGATTCAGTTAAATGTAAAGTCTATACTAATTATTTATTAGAGGCCAAACTTTAACCCACAGATGGATTAGCTGTGATTAGTGCCGGTCAGCCTGTTCTAATGAATGCAATTACTGTTCAGAGACATCAGATCAGTGCGTGGAGGATTTATTCCGTCTAGGGGAAGAGAACACAGTGTTTTTTCCCCAGAATCATCCTTTGCTGAAGTGGGCACATTAACATTTACAAATGTACAATTTCCCCTTTGCTGTGACATTTACAATGCACTTAATTTTGTTGCTGATCAAAAAATGTTCTGAATGACACTTGTGAAACTGAAATGTGCAGTATTTAATGCTTTATTACACTTCAGTTGAACACAATCACTTTATAAGACAACAACAAAGTTGAGATGATTTTGTATTAAAACATTCTTAACATTTGTGTTTAGAGTTTAAGCTACAGTTACTAACTAGTTTCACATTTATATATGTCTGTATATCACATCATGCTGAAACTGTTTTGACACGCAACTAATATTACTAATATACACTGTTTTTAGTCATCAAATATCATATACAGTATATATCATATACAAGTAGTAGAGGACACCATCATCCGTCCATCACAAATGCCATAGACATCAGCAGGATTATCCATAAACACCTGAAAGCAAGATCCGAACGCAGACATATTTTACAAATTACTGTTGTAATGTAATACAGAGCATTTGTAACAGGTTTCTGTAGACCTTCACTTGCAAGTTCACTGCGACGTCCATCCATAAATCTGTGCAGATCTAAACGGCTCTTGATTTCCTAGAGAAAATGTTTAGATTATGTGATGAGGATGTGAAAGAAGGTCATTTATACAGTATGTTTAACATGTGGATGATTTCAATTCCCCAGGGTCTCTTTATTTAGCATCTGTGTACTTGTAAACTAAACTAGCAAACCAAGCATTACATCCAGTCTTACAGCTCCCTATAGGCCAGTGGAGCTGAACTTTTTTTGTT
>NW_015558606.1:352148-365344 GCF_001515605.1 Sinocyclocheilus anshuiensis | reverse complement strand
GCCAGGGGAGCTGAACTTTTTTTGTTCTAACCCCCCCCCCCCCACCATCAAAATGAGAGTCCAAACAGCTGATAAAAACATAATACACAATAAAACATAAAACACAATAGCCCACACCTACAGTAATGCACACATCTATGTCTTGTAAAGTGAAAATCCTTCCTGTAGCTCAGTGGTAGAGCATTGCGTTAACAGTGCAAAAGGTTGTGGGTTCAATTCCCAGGGAACACACATATACTGGTAAAAAATGTATAGCCTGAATGCACTGTAAATCGCTTTGGATAAAAGCGTCTACTAAATTATCATTATTAAATTAATTATAAATTATTATAAATGATTAAATTATAATTATAAATGATAAAATCTGTTTCCAAGAAACAAATCCATCAGGCATTTTACCTTTCCAGTCCATAATCCATAATAATGCTTTCTCCAGTAAAATATTCCATCCCGTGGCCTTGAAGGTGAATAAATTTTCAGCAAATTTTCATTTTTTTGGTGAACCATTCCTTTAAGGTTATGTTAGTATAACTACATTTAATTTTATTTTGACCAGTAGCAGCCCTGATTACATCTCAGCTGAGGTCAGAGGTCATTCCCAATGACAGCAATAAGCCACAAAAGATTTCAAACAGCTTTTTATTTAACTCAATAAACAGATGCATGTGGTGACTTGATTCTCAAAAAAATAAATAAAAAAAATTACAAAAAAAAAAAAACCTCATGACAATGAGTGTCCAGTTTATATCAGTTGCTAATACAGTGGTTTATTCTTACCATTATCTACCAAGGTGAAATACAGAATACAAGATGAACATCACTTAAAACCTATTTGTAATTTTTTATTTTGTTATTTTTTAAAATGGCATAAGTAATAGAGTGGGAACTGAAGAACTACTGTACAATTTACAAGAGAAACAAACAAAACTCAAACTGCCAAAATACAAAAAAAAAAAAAAAACTTTTAACAGTGATCACTCTGCATACAAAGCATACTAATGTGACAAATTTCTCTGTATAAAGAAAGTAGATCCCAGTGGCTTGCCATTTGTTTAGGCTAGGACAGGATATAAATGGAGGGTATAAATGGTCAATTACACACCTTACAAAACCGTATCCCTGAATATCCAGTGACTATTTGGTATAACAAAGCTTCTAAATTGCATAGAGGAAAATCAACACATAGTACTTATACAAACATGAGGTTTTCAAACATTCATCCCCTTTTGCATTTACAACTCTGTGATTTATAAAAGTGAGACATTTCAGATGTCCAGCCTGTTCTATACGTATAGCAGTAGCCCTCTTAATCTAATGCAGAACACATACACCAATAAAAATGCATGTAAATAAACAAGCAATAAATAAAGCGTTAAATTAACACATAACATAATTAACATTATTGTGTGCACTAACATATGTTAATACTCTAGTGATTTAACTGACACAAGTGATCAATCAATGGTGCATATTCAACCAGGCATCTAATTAATATCTTTGCAGTATTTGTTTCCTATGCCTAAATGAGAACTTTAAGCAAATCGCAATGCATTTTGTTTGTTTTAATATTACTGTCTACTCAAAATAGTGTTGTCCAGAAACCCATTAGCTTTTATTCTTTGAAGGTTCTCTTTTCATTAAAGCTTTTATTGTGTTATAGCCTGCAGAATGACAGTAATCCTCATCTATGCATGTAAAACAAAATATCTACAATATACTAGGATGACATACTAACATGCACACAGACACTCACAAGCTTTCTTTATGGTAAAATGAGGAGTATGAGTCCACTAGTATGTAGGAACCGGAGTAAAAGAAGAACATGCAACTGAAAAATAAATTTAAATTCATTAATTCCTTCGTATTACAAAAACAAAAAGCAATTAAGCACGTCATAATTATATTTTCCTAATTACATCTATTATCACTTTTGCTTATATAATATGTTTTACAAAATACACCTGCTGTTATTTAAAAAAATAACAGGGAGCAAATGAATTAGTGTGCATTTTGTTTTCACTTTCATTTTTTTTTAAAATAAAAGAGTGAAGCAGAACTTATGAACAATTCAATCTTAGGATTCATTCAAACGTTCTATCTTGGGATGAGCCGCTACGCTGATGGATTCCACACAACAATCTGGTCCCAACTGTGTATTGGTTTGTTTAAAAAAAAGAATAAAATATCTCTTGGCAATACATTGAGGATATCTGTGTGAATTTGACCTTGATGAAACCCAAAACACACAGAGGAAATGCTCATGAACGTTTAGAAGAATGTTTTAGCAGATATTGTACCAAAACAAAATGTGATTCACCCAATTTCACGTTGGAATTAATTTGACCCCAAAGTCAAAAAGTACTATGTCTAAAGATGCTGTCAAATTATTAAGAGATGAGAGGAGCATTGGTTACCAATACCAATATAAGAGAAATAAAAATGTGCTGATGTCAACCTCACAAAAGTGACACAAAGGACAGGCTCTCAGCCACATCCCATCAGCTCTTCTCTTACCAAAGCCTTCTTTCATAGAGCGGTCCATTGTTCAATCTGCGGGGAATGGTGGAGAGGTTGAGAGCGACCCTTAGCAAGCACAGTCTTTGTGGGAGCGCTGCGGCTGCTCATTGAGCTGATGGCCCTGCTTGTGTCCAGTGATGGACGGATCCGCCGACTCCAGGTTCTCAGCCATCCTCTCACAGATTATGTCCACCAGTCGCTCAAATGTCTGCTTCACGTTAATGTTGTCCTTGGCACTGGCCTCAAAAAACATAAAGCCTGTGACAGTCAAAAGTAAAAGGCACTATTATATTCCAATTAAACTAAGGGCTGCAAGAAAACATCCTGCATATGAAGGACATTCTAGTGGAAAACCCACCTAGCTGTTCAGACAGCTGTCTTCCTCTCTCTGAAGCAACCACTCTGTATATATATATATATATATATAAAATTACTTCCATATAAATCTGAGTCTTTGCCCTAACCAGCTGTAACAACTAAAAGTGGCAGCAGTAGCAGTTTATTGTCATTTGGTTTTATTTCTGTGATATTGTGCCAGTTATCCCTGCCCATCCTGAAATCTTATTGGTCCAAAGATCCACTCCACATAGCAATATATACAGGTCTCGATGAAACAGATCTTTTCTTTCATATTGTGATGTACGTCTGAGTGTAACTAATTATCAAAAAAGAACAAAAAAGTAGAATAGGGACTTGGTTCTATCCATCAGTTGTTCAGTGGATTTTTAGATGTGGACGTTGCTCAGTGGAGGCAGATGAATGCAAGCTTGCAGCTGATTGTGGAGAGGTGGGTTTTAGTAGGACTAAATGATTGGAGAAGTCTATCATTTTCATTCTAATATTGATTTGTGAAATTTTGATTACCAAAATTAGGTCAAAAAATCAACATATAAAAAGAAGAACTGTTCACAGTAAGAACAGTACATGCATTCAGAAAATAAGGTGAAGATTAATTTCATGTTGACTTTTGACCGATGAGACTGATGTTGAATGTTGTGATTGTGTCATGTTGTGTAGCAATTTCGTGTTCAACGTGGGAAAATTACTTATCGCTGGAATCATATCACATTGCACCTGGGTGCTGCAAATATATAGTGCATTCTCTCAGGACACCCTGCGTTTTGACAGAAACTGGGTCACATCTTTGCATATCAATTTTATGAGCCACAGACAAAAATAAGCACTATCATACCAGTCCTGAACGGCATTAAAGGAATCCTCGTTGGTGATGTCATACATCAGAATGAAGCCCATTGCTCCACGATAGTACGCTGTGGTGATGGTCCTGTACCTTTCCTGCCCAGCAGTGTCCTGAAATATACAGTAGTTGGAGTGAAAATGTCTTGATGGTTCTATCAATAAAAAACTCCTTAATCAAAATCAATGAAACATTGCTCTAACACAAAACTCAAGATTCTAGCAGAAATTAAACCTGAAAATGATAATTTGATAAACTTCTCACCCATATTTGGAGCTTTATCCTCTTGTCGTTCCGGTAGATGGTCTTCACTTTGAAGTCTATGCCAACAGTGCTGACGAAAGCGGGTGTGAAGGAGTCATCGGCATAGCGGAACAGGAAGCTGGTTTTGCCAACACTGCTGTTACCAATGATCAGGATCTTAAACATGTAGTCAAAGTTCTGATCCGTAGACTCTTTTTGTCCATATCGAGCATCATTTGCTGAGGCCATCTGCAACAATAAAAGAGATTCAGTGCCAAGGTGATTTATAGAATTGCTATTCTATTTGCATACTGTGTTAAAGTTGTGATGAAACAGAAGTAGCGATAGATCTTTTCTTCCATATTGTGATGTACTTTCAAGCGTAATGGATTATGGCAAAATGTAGGGCAAGGACTAGCACTGGTTGTTGACTGGGTATGGAGATGTGGGTGTTGCACTCAAAAGTGCATTCAGATGAACATGAGCTTGCAGGGACAGGATTTAGACAGATTAAATTATTGGAGAAGTCCTGCATATGACACCAGAGAGAAGTCTGACGTTTTCACCGGAAGGTCCGCTTATGATATTGTGATGAAACATTACAGGTCATAACATTTACATTTTTTTTTTACACATGCACGGATGATTCTTCACAATAAGATCTATAACATGCATTTAGAAAATAGATAGGGTGCTTTTCATGCCAACTTTAAAGGGGTCATATGATGCTGCTAAAAAGAACATTATTTTGTGTATTTGGTGTAATGAAATGTGTTTATGCAGTTTAAAGTTAAAAAAACACATTATTTTCCACATACTGTACATTATTGTTTCTCCTCTATGCCCCGCCTTTTTGAAACGCGTCGATTTTTACAAAGCTCATCGGTCTGAAAAAGCGAGGGGTGCTGTGATTGGCCAGCTATCCAGTGCGTTGTGATTGGCTGAATACCTCAAGCGTGAGACGGAAATGTTACGCCCCTCACATACTGTTGATGCCGTGTCCCGGCCGGAGCGACGAGACAAAAACATTAAAACCCATTATAAACGAGGCATTTGTTGCATCCAGTGGGGACATAATTACTGATTATAACGACTTATACTGTCTTTTTACGCGTTGCGTTGCATTGCATCGCGCCGCATAAACATAAAACTCTGTCTGCATTTGTGATCAGAGAAATGACAAACAGCAAGTACTTCTCTACTGCCCAAAACTCGCGTTTGAATCATCAGTGGCAAATCCTTTAAATGAAAACATACTTACGTGAGTCAGAACTGCCGGCATTTTAGTCGTTAACGTTAACGTTACTCTCCCAGGATCAGTAAACAGTCCTCCATAAATAGAGTGAGCTGAGGCCGGGCTAGCGTGAGCGGAAGCCCCGGGCTAGAGTGAGCTGAGGCCGGGCTAGAGTGAGCTGAGGCCGGGCTAGAGTGAGCTGAGGCCGAGCTAGCGTGAGCGGAAGCCCCGGCTTAGCGTGAGAACGGCGCGCCCGGCGGATCCGACGAATGAGCGGCAACCACATGTGACGACCCCGGGCTGGATTCCGCTTCGTCCACGGTGAAAGTTGATGTATTCCCTCAGCGACCAGCACAGATCAGCTCTAGGCATGACGAAGCGGATATCGTCCTCTTTTGGAAGACCAAACAAAGTAGTTTCGCTTTCACAACGAAGCACACAGCGTCTTCACGACATAGCTGCAGCGTCAACAATACTACAGCGAGAATAAAAGTTACGCCTTCTTTCTTTGCGTGAACATTTGGGCGGCGTTATGCAAATCTTCCCACATAGTGAGGTAGATATGTAGGGGCGTGTTAGAACGAGCCGTTTTAGGTAGGTGTGGCTGACTCTGAACTTTTATAAAGAATATCTCTTTGGATTTGAGACTTTAGTCTTTGCAACTTTACAGATTTTCTTTATGCACCAAGAGCTTGTAACACTCCAAAGAGAAAGGAAAAATTGAAATCGCATCATATGACCCCTTTAACACTTTTCAAGTCAACATTTTATTTCCATAACATGACATACAGTATTTGGGTTAATTAATCTCAAGTGGTCCAACTAACCAACTGAGGTTGCTTGACCAATTTTTTAATTTTCCTAACTTGTGATTACAAAAGTGATTACACCTCTATATATTAGTATTGCAAAATCACCATTTTTTGAATGAATATGCCTATTTCCATAATATATAGGATAGTAGTCGAAAACAGTATGAGAAAAGAGTAGTGCGGTCATGGCCAAAAGTTTTGGCAGTGACAAATTTTGTGTTTTGCAATGTTTGCTGCTTCAGTATTCGTAGATTATTTTTCCACATGTTTCTATGGTATACTGAAAAACAATAAGCATATTATAAGTTTTAAAGGCTTTTATTGGCAAAAAAATAAAATGAGTCAATATTTTCAGTGTTGACCCTTGTTCTTTATAACCTCTGCGGTTCGCTCTGGCATCTTTTGAGGGCTGACCACAGGTTCTCTATGGGATTGAGATCCGTGGAGTTGCCTGGCCACGGATCCAAAATTTAAATGTAATGATCTTTGAGCTACTTCTTTATCACTCTTGCTGTGTGACATGATGTTCCATCATGCTGGAAAATGCACGGATCATCACCAAATTGCTCATGGATCGTTGGAAGAAGTGGCTCTTGCAGGACGTTTTGATACCATTCTTTATTCATGGCAGTGTTTTTGGGCAGAATTATGAGAGAGCCCACTCCCTTGGTTGAAAAGCAACCCCACACATGGACGGTCTCAGGATGCTTCACTGTTGGCACAACACAGGACTCATGGTAGCGTTCACCTTTTCTTCTCCGAACAATCGATTTTCCAGATGTCCCAAACAGTCGGAAGGGAGCTTCATCAGAGAAAATAACTTTACACTTCTGCTGTCCAATCTTTGTACTTCTTGCAGAATTTCAGTCTGTTCCTTAACGTTTTTCTTGGAGAGAAGTGGCTTCTTTGCTGCCCTTCTTGACACCAGGCCGTTGTCCAAAAATCTTGGCCTCACTCTGCGTGCAGATGCCTGGCGCTTGCTGGACACTCTGGGACATCCTGAAGACTTCTTCACTGCAGTCGAACCTCTCTCCTTGAAGTTCTTCATGATCCAGTAAATGGTTCTTTCAGGTGCAATATTCTTTGTAGCCATTTCCTTGCATGTGAGGCCATTTTGATGCAAAGCGATGAGGGCTGCACGTGTTTCTTTGGAGGTAACCATTGCTAACAAGAACACAATGATTGGAAGCACTTCTTCCCTCCTTTTATAGCAATCAGTCTGCTCTTACAATCTAATGAGTATGGTAGTGATTTTACCTGACTTGTACTCATTCACACTTTCACATGTGCTGGTGATATGATTAGTCAATTAATGTTAGCTGGTCATTTTGCGTCAGGATCAAAAAAACAGGGAAATTTGTTTTTTTTTTGTGAAAAGTTCATTTTTTGGCCAATGAAGCTTTTAGCAATTATTTTAAATGCATCTGATCACTCTACACAATAATCTAGAAACAATGTGAATGAACACCACAACAGCTTAAGCAGCAAACTTTGCAAAACACAAAATTTATATCACTGCCAAAACTTTTGGCCATGACTGTATGTCCAAATTCATAGTATTTGACCTACTATGACCTACTGATGCTACTGCAACTGATGCTGGTCAGGTGACAGTAACAACATGGCAGATGTTCTAAATTTCATTCATACTCATATTCATACAGTAGAACATTTTTAACAGTTGTGAAGCAAGTTTCACACCAAATGTAGCACCTACTAAACAGTATGCAATTTTGGACACAGCTTTGGTTTAATTACAGTGGCTTACTTTGTGTCTTGACTTCAAACAAATGTTCAGTTATACATTTACGGAAACCTCAATATCTTGGTTTAGGTCCTAGCTCCTTGGAACAAAAACCCATCTTTAGTGCATGTTTCAGGTTACATGTACTGTACATAACCTTTTTTAAGTATTCTTGTTCCTTGGACTTTTTATTTTTTAAAATAATTTTTTTTTTTTTTTATTTAATGAAGATCACTCAAAAAAATTTTTTTTGACAGTCAATTAATAATGGGAAGGGTTCAAGTCTCAGTCCTAAATCTTTTTAGAGGATACCCAGCTAAGTATGTGTGTATGCGGTGTGTATGCAACTTCTCTTATTTGTTTTTTTTCTCTTATAAGTGCATAATACGTTAAAATGCCACTAACTTTCAGGATGAGAAAAGCCATTTATTATTTGTTATAACAAACATATAACAAATAGACAAAGATTTTAGACGGTTGCTCCATGTATTCTCCAGACATTCACCGCAGAAGCAATCAGATAGGAAAACTGACATAACTACAAGGCTGATTATTCTTATACTGTAACTGTACACTATTCAATTCAGTCAGAAACTGTTTCTGGCAATGTGTTAAAACAACTGTTTTCTTATTCACAGCCTGTTTGATGAATTACAACACAAATTCAAAGTGAATAGAGGGTGTAGCCTGCACTATCCCTGTATCCTTCTGGATTGAGCTAGGAAGTCAGTGTAGCCAGGGATTTTAAAGGTTTTGTGCCGGCTAAACCCAGTGCTTAGCTCAGGAACTGAGCACACCAACAATAACAGAAGATTATTCTAATATTCCCATTTTATCATAGAAGACCAAGTTGTTTCTTTTCTCATATAGAGACAAACCAACCCCATTCATTCCACTTCATTCCTGCTCTGTTCAGTCTGTTATTTGTTAGGCCACCTGAGCAGCCCATTTCAGGCACACATCAAGGCTTAATTCAAACATATGGCTCGGGCTAGACGTACAAGATTAGATCAAGGAACCTTTGCGTATGAGAGGTGCTGCTAAGTTCACGAGCTAATTGTCCAATCGAGACGTTTAAAACAAATGGCAGCCTGTGAGAGCGAGACTCCTGGCTGCTGTAGGGCTGATAGTGGTTAAGTCAGTTGAGCTCCGGTTAGCATCTATCCGCTTAACACACGGACTGATTTCCATTTTTATTCGGGTCAGTGAGAGACTCACTCGGGTCCCATCGATCACAGAGACAGTATTCACCATAACTGCCAGTGACAATGTGCTGAGTGTCAAAAGCCAGTTGACATGTTAGTTTGTAACATGCAGCGATGGATTATATAGCAGAGGCTGTTTATGATCCATCCCAGTTAGCGATGTCAAATGAAGGTTACGCTGTTTTTAAACTAAAACCATTGATTTCGACTTCTTTCGCAATACATGCAAGATGAAGCGGCATGATGTTCTTAAAGAAAGCCCAGCTTACCTTAACAGGAGGTTTATTTACTGTAGTTTGGATGCAGTTCCCAGCGTGTGCACCTGTACTCGTGCTTTCGACTGGAGCCAGCTGGGGGCGGGGCTAAACAATGACTGACATGTGGATTAACCAATTACACGTTCGCTCCGTCACCGTAGCGACTTATTAGCGGTCTTCTAGAATGATACATGAAGCAACAAGAGCATTTGCTTTTTTTTTTTAGATGTTTTAAATTAATACTGTGGATCCCCATTTCAGTATTTTTAAGTAATAATTTCTTACATTTCATAATTTCAATGAAATTATAACAGTCATAATTTTGAAATAAGAAGTAATAATTATAAAATAAAAAATCTTAACTGCATTTTCATGACAAGCGAAAAAGTCTAAACTATGACATACTAAGTCAATTATCAGATGAAAGTCATCTTTATGAGATTAAAAATCTATTAAAAGTATGATGAAATCATAACGCAGTCATAATTATGAAATAGTCATAATTATAAGATAATTGACACAACTGTGAAATTATGACAAGTCAATGGCATAACGTCGAAATAATTATATGAAAAGTCGAAATAACGACATACTTCCAAAGTCAAAATAATGACAATCAAAATGTATAAATCACGACAAATAGAAATGTTGAGATAAACAGTCATAATTTAGACTTTTGTCATAATTATCAATTTTGTAATTTTTGCTAACTTTTCATGTCATAATTATGTTTTTTGTCATAATTTGAATTTTTTATGCCATAAATCTGACCATTTACAGTAGGTCTATATCATAATTATAACTTTGTCATTATTTCGACTTTTCATACAAACATTTTGACTTTATATGTCAGAATTATGATGTATATATCGTAAACTCATCTTTTTTATTTTTAATCTTCTAATTTACCAATAAATAAATAAATTCTTATGTGGTGGAAATGGATATCCACATAACACAAATGAGCTTACTAATTAGCTTACTAATATTTCTTAGTTTATTGGTATTGGGAACAGGAAAACAATCACAGCATCATTAGTAACAGCGTTGTAGTGGTAAACAGTACTGTTGGGATTGTCAGATCTGCGACAGAAAAAGACCAAACAGAGGTGTGCCATGTGGATACAGTCAGTTGAAACTTTGCATGGCCACTCAGCATTTCTCTCACCACACAAAACATTGCTATAAAGAGCAGACAGACATTAAGATAGTCACTAATTAAAAGCCCCGTTTACTGTAATCCATTTACATACATAAATTCACTGTATCCAATATTAAAATTCATACCATTGTATAAAAAGGACACAAATAATCTGACTTACAATGAGCACACTGAGTCAGAAAGACTTGAAACCTGTTATTAATCAAGAATACTCTTAAATAAAATTTCAGCTTGACAAATCGACAGTTTTGAATGAAGAATTAAAAGAAAACTAAATGCTCAAATCAGTACGTTACTGACAGTAGAAAATGTCATTGATGGAAATTAGCCAGTGGCAAAATGGAAATTACAGTACAGCATGGATCATGCTTGCTTGGCACTTGTACTGTCCTTGGCTATGTCCCTGTGAAGAGCAGAGCACTGATCAATCACCAAAAACCAAAGGACACAATAAAGGTCTGGCACAGAAAACTAACTTTGGCTTTACGTGTTATCTTGTAGCGCACAGCTCTCGTTTTAGAACAAAACTGTTCACTTTTGTTTAGACATCATACATCTGTAAAGACGTTAAGACACCTCATCTTTTTCAGTGTGACCAGCACAGAAAGAGAGAGAAACTACACATGTGGTTTAAGGACCCCGATCACTTCCTATACAGCTAATGTGGTTTTCCAAGCTAGCCCAGCCTTCCAGAGACCAACTTACATACAGGGTGCGTACACATGCTGGTTACCCTGCAGATCACGGCGAATCCTAGTCTTCTGTATGTTAATAATGACTCCAGCCCTTACTGATGGAGCAACGTTTGGCATCTACTAAAGTGCTACCTAGAACATCAGAAACAAGCCATTTTAAAACTGTGACATACAATGTAATAATGCTTACGCTCATGCTTTGGATGAAGCAGAATCGAAAAATAAACGAGAAGCATATGTAAACCATGTGCATGCCATAAATTAAAGCAGCATTCCTACAAATTAAAGGGAGAAGGGTTTTAAGTTAAAACAGTCTGATGATTATAATCTGTGCAAAGGAACAACAATACAGAGCCACTGTGTTCGGCTGGAGTGGTAGATCCTATAAACGTTGATCCAGTTCCACTATTAAGCACTAGGTGGCGTCACATACAAACACAAAAGATCACAATCATGGCTCGACTTCAGTCTACAGATTTTATAGTGATCCAAGGAAGACGGCGGTCACTATGTGGGTACCCTCAAGCTGTTTGCTACATGAAAGTTTCTTTGAATCCTGAGATGTTCTGGTGTGTTAAGGTTAGGTTGTTTTTGTTCAGCTAATAATAGACCAGCTTTAAGTCAACAGTGCATCTTTTAAAAAAAACATTTTAGTGCACATACGTCTCACATAAAAAGTGTCCTGTATATCAATCATGTTCGGACGGCTCCACTTGTTCGTTAACTTTAAACCTGGGATGTCACAGGAAGACACTTGAGGACGTTTCCTCTCAGTCCATAACACATAGGCAGTTTTACGCTTGACAGTAAAGCTGAATGGCATCCCGAACTCACAAGACCGAGAATGTTTTAAGAAAGCTTCATGCTTTGACAGTCCGTAGAGTAGGAGCTTTCTCCAGTGCAAGGTGACTACTGTATAAAAAACGTCCCTTGGAAGCTTTCCTACCTCTCCTTTGCTCTCCTGCACTGCATCGCCTCCGCCCGAGGAAGCTAAGAATGGGATGAAGAGGGATAAGGAGGTGGTGAGGAAGAGGTACAAAAGAATAAAATAGAACAAAATGAAAAAGTGCACTAGTGTTATGTTCCCAGACGCAGGCAAGACACGCTTTTCCCTTCTTGGTCAAGTTCTCTATCTTCATCTTCACTGTCTGGCGGCTCGCCCATCTTAAAAGACATTGTCCTGCAGCCAGGGGAGCGAGCAGTCAGGTTGGCTTGCTGTGTGCAGGGAGCCGAAGATGGATGTTTGCCTTCTGGATCTGTCCTGGAGTAATCCTGTACGGTGGAAGTGAACTCTTCCTCCACGGGACTCTCAACGTCAGACTCCCCTTCCTCCTCTAAGGTCAGTTCGAACTGGAATTTCTCCCCTGCTGAGGCGATACTTCCACCCATCGCTCCCATCCCGACCACACTGCCCTTGTCCTCAGGGGTGGAGGTGGGACTGTGAGGGATCATGCTCTGGTACCACTCACGGTTGTCCTCCAGCATATCGAGAATCTCCTGGGCATCAGGGTGAACCAGATCTGCCCAGGTCTCCCATAGCGGGTGCACGATGTAGTCAATGAAGCCCACCTGATGGACGAGGAATGAGCAGTAAATATGAGTTTGTACTGTCATTCTACAACAGTGGATTTAAACACTAATAATTGGTAAGTCTGTTTATTTATTAGAATGTTATTAGTTAATTATTAGTATGTCTGTGTGTATAGCCTATCTATCTATCTGTCTGTCTGTCTGTCTGTCTGTCTGTCTTAGTATATATGAGTACATACATATTTATTTTTAATATGGTGCTCCAGAGTGGCAATCTGAAATTCAATTCAGTTCAATTCAAAACTTGAATTGCAATCTGAAATCAGTTGTTTTAGTTGTTTTATCTTTTATTAGTTTTAGACTTAGAAATGTTGTTATGCTTTTGTAATTTTATCAGTTTTATTTTTTAATATTTGCTTGAATTTATTTTAATTTAAATTTTTGTTTTAATAATTTTGTATTTCAACTTAAATTTGCTTAGGTGGCAACTTTTCTAACTGACATTTAGGTTTTCTTTTAAGTTTAAATTTTTAATCTAATATTTATATTTTATTTCATCTTTAATTTAATTACGTTTTAGTTTTTGTTAATTTCAACAC
>NW_015558606.1:337458-352076 GCF_001515605.1 Sinocyclocheilus anshuiensis | reverse complement strand
GGAACCCCACCCCGTCGTCCAGTGGTTCGATACACTGTAATTTTGACATGCGTCTCCTTAGTTACAAACACAAGACATGTTGATTAGTTAGAGACACAAGACAAAAGCTGAGTGTTCTGAAGAACTTTATGTTAACCAGAATAGCTATTATATTATATTATATTATATTATATTATCTTATATTATATTATATTATATTATATTATATTATATTATATTATTATTCTAAATGATGGAATGAGGCCCAAAGTCCTCAAGGCCTGTTGGTGGCATATCATTTATCATTTTCCTTCACTCACCTGTGATTTCTCAATGGAAGCATTGTGTTTGTCACACATGGGGCTGATCTCCATACCCTTATCTCTCTCTCGGTCCCCCTGAGTAAAAAACTCCACCATGATGCGATCCGTCCACTGACGGTACAGCTCCAGGGGCTTTGTTGGGTTGCTCAGGTCAGCACAATGCACCATGTTCTGAAGAACCTAAGCATTTGATTAACCACACATTTTTAATGATAAACTTCTTACTTATGAAGCAAAAATGAATTTCTAACCATATAAAACGGCTTTATACCTGAATGCGATCAGAGTAGTTGTCTAACAGCAGCACGCCCAGACTTGTCACCTTCTTGGTCTCTACCATGGTCTTGAGATCCGCTAACAGGTTCATATGCTTTGACATATCAGTGGCTAGGACCTATAAAGAGTCAAATGCACGGTAAATAAACAAAACCACGTGTTGGTTGTAGTTCTCAGACTTGGACCTCTTCATCATTGCCTCACAGATTCGTCATTGTCTCCATTTCCTCACCATGTCAATGACCATTTTGCGCAGCGACTGCCTCTGTTTCTTGGTCAGGTTCTGGAAAATGTCACAGTTTTCTTCCTGCAGCAGTTTGAAGCCAACAGCCAGGTGGTGGTTCTCCAGAACAGAGGAATCGTTGTACATGAGAGCCAACTCTGAGTCTGAAGAAACGTATTACCTTCTTAGTCAACAACACAGTGTGCAACCACAATGGCAAGTTACTGCTTCTCTGCCGCGGCCACTCACTTGTGTTGATGAGGAACTGGTTGGACACTCCAGGGTGGTCCACGTCATGTATTGCACTAGCAAACATTGCTGCCAAGATCTCAAGGTCGGTGAATACAGCCTAGCAAAACAGAATTGCAAATATGAAACATCTTGCTTCAGAGACTAATGAGCAGATGATGAAAGAGGAGTTGACTGAGACAAACCTCCAGGGCAGGGGTGGACAGCAGGACATTGGTGGACTGGACCACGTCAGCTGCATGGATGCTATTATGGTATGCTACATCTGCGTGGTAGTTCTCCTCCAATGCCATCATGTAGGTAATGAATGTGTCTACAGGGATTTTAAAGGATTTCAACAGGTCTCTTTCCTGTGCGTGGATTACAGGTTCAAGACATTTGTTATTGTAATGGTTTGACCAAAACTACACGAGAAAAGTGTTTTTATTCCACATTTTATACCTGAAAGATTGTGTACATTGCTACCGTTAGCGGTTGGTTGCCAGAATACTCAGATATCTTGAAAATATCCACACCCCATTTGTCAAAGTCCTCTAACTCCTGCAAAAGGGAGTTGGATGCAGTTAAAAACAGCATTGGGCTTTGTTATAATTACTGCAGATAAAGTCCATGTTCACTATGGTGATTTTAGTTTGCTGATAGGGAGTGAGAGCTCACCTTGGCCAGCAGATCTTCCTGGTCAGTGCTGATGCCAAAGCGTGGGATGCTGGAAGCTGCCACACTGGAGCTGTGTGTGGGTTTCTTCACTCCACTGATCTGAGACATGGGCCACTTTTTCTTCTCCTTCTCCTTGGTCGGTGGGGACATAATCTCCATATCATGTTGCTTCTCTGCAAACAGGTTAATTTTTTATACATGCAATGACAGACAGCTCATTAAATGCACATTGAAAACCTGGGGGAAAAAATGCAGTTTAAACTTTTTGGGATTCAAAACAAACAAATGTTAATATGTAAATCACTAATCAAAACTGAAGCAAATTTGTAACATTGACAATGTTAAGTCAAACTGTCCTGCCAGTTTTAGCAAAATAAAGCTGAAATAAAATAAAACACAAGTATTAGGCAGGAAACCTAAACTTAAAAAAATTAGAAATTAGTTAGAAACTAACTGAAATAAATTGAAGCACTAAAATTACTAAAACTAAAATAAAAATAAAGCTAAATAGTTAACAAAAATATAAAAATATACATATATTATATTATATTAAATATAAAAATAAAATACTAATGACAAAAGCCCATAAAATCTCTAAACGTCATACTATATTTTAAATTATTTTAAATGACTAAAATACTGAAAATATAAAAATGATAGCTAATTCAAAATATTTATACATTTTATAATAATATATAAATAATAAAATAACTTCACAAATCATAATATTTTTGTATTGTTCTAATAGTGTAATTTGAAATAAAAAACATTTGTATTAAATTAGAAAAAGTACAAAATAGTTGGTTTTACCCAAGAAGGTGCTGGAGATGAACTCTGAGACCTGGTTTCCAGACTTGCTAGTCTCTGACAGCTGGGTTAGTTCTCGATTCAGCATCCTTTTGAACTGCAGAACAGAACACAAGAACAAAACAGATACGCTTTGAGAATCAGCCTCTCCAATCTACTCTATATTTCTTTTGAATAAATCCATACAATTTATTTGAGCCTTTCCATACAATGCCTAAATGAATCTTTTGAGATCAAAACATTTTTATCCTACAAATGTGTGCAACATGTTTAATTAAGAAAAGTCAAGGCGTAAAACATCACATGGCGTACTCATATCTGAATATAACTGCATTAAGAGTGGTAGCAGGCCTTCATTCAGCTGCTACAGTCACCCAAGATGAGGGGCTGGACCAAGCAGGAGGAGTGCCTTTCATCTGTGTAGTGCTATTATGTAATCATACACAAGGTTTCAGAATGAAGCACTTCCGACTAAGGCAGCAAAATGTACAGTAGTACTGTAGGAGCCACACATACACACACTGACATCAGAAACACCCCAACACACCCAAACTGACATCCTCACAGCAACACGCTGCACCATCTGTGATTTATAGAGTGTCAACAAAAGCATCCCTCTCAATTTCAGACAAAAACAATGCAAGAGCTTCTCCCTGACTAAATGAAAGAGCACAGCTGAACGTGCAGAATCACAACCCAAGCCTTACCTCAACATACATCCACGACACAGAGAGCAAGTAACTGACGTCTGGCATTTCAGCACCAAATGAAGATTTAACAAAACAGAAGCTCCGTCCAGCCAGTGCACATGCTACAGACACGATCCAGATCGCCCGAGCTGCCCGGTTCCACAGCAGTCTAACGGTCCCAGCAGTGGGAGCTCCAGCTGCCATGGGCTGCACCTGTGGCGGGTTGAGAACGTGTGCTGCTGGCTGGAGTGAGTCTGCATCGCTGCCGCATGCTCTACTCTCCTACTCTGCCTGATTCATGTGTAAACATAGAGATCAGGCTGGTAGCTCCCCACTCACTGCTGCATGCCGGCCAATCGGATGAGTTTTTCCACAGAGGCTGGGTCAGAGGGAGGCATGAGATTGGTTTGCTGCTCCACGGCACATGCAGTGGCTGGATGGGGTGGATACAGGGGGCTGGGGCTGCACCATGTGCTCTTGGTTTGAAGATGAAAGCTGCAGGTGCCGCTTCATGCTTTGCGCGCATGTGTGTGGATGTGTTTTCCATTGTAACGAACGAGGGAAAGCTTTGTTGTCACAGGAATAAATCCCATTTTAAAATATATTAAAATAGCAAACAGTTACTTTAAATTGTAATAATATTTCACAATATTACCTTTTTTACTGTATTTTAAGCGAATAAATGCAGCCTTGGTTAGCATAAGAGACTTCCTTCAAAAACATTAGGAAATCTAACTGACAGCAAACTTTTGAAAGGTAGTACATTTCAATTATCCTAATTATTCATCATAACATTAACTCATCTTGACAAAATGTACAAAGAATATTTCATGATTTTACATTAATGATGACTTAAAAAATAATTAAAAATATATATTTTACATAATTTGCAGAAATCTTTTTCTTGCCCCTGGTAGGGGGTCATCTTACCCCAACAGTGGGGGTAAGATGTCCCTCTTATATGATTTTCAATGTGCTTTCAAAACTAAATTAACAAATATTTCCATTTATTTTCATTTAATATTATACAGGATGATGCATCATCATCTATATACTAAAAATTTAACTATTTAGCTCGTTTCAAGAATTGTCCCATCTTACCCAAACTTGTATGAAAATATGGCACTGCAAATTTGAATACAAAAAAATTAAGTCTATAAAATGCAGTACTTTTATTTGAACCTAAATATTCTGAAAGGTTTTTGCATGCACGCCCAGTTTTTATATATTTTTTTGCCTCAACCAGTGCAGGGTAATTGCTGACTGTGCAGCAGATACGTTAGTGATGTTAGCGAGAGTGAAAACACTCAAACATGGGTTCCTATGCGCGCATGTGTGTGAGGGTATGTATCTGCGGTGTACGTGGTTGCTGCGTGGGTGGGCTAATCACACGTCACACAGGCTATGAAATCCCCAGCAGGAATGAGGGGAGATAGAGGGGGTGGGGGGGAAGCAGATTCATCCATGACTCCACTCTCATTCACATATTTCAGCACACAATGAGGACGGGGGATGGGAGTGATTCAGAACATGCATGAATCCCATTCCAATCTAAAATAGAGATCTGACGCATGTGTAATTCATACGGAGGCATGCAGAGTATTTGGGTGCTGTTATCCACAAGTGTTGATGCATTGTGTTAGATGGTTATTAGCGCTTATGGCAAGTCCCTGGGTGACAATCGGGATATTTGGGGCCTGTCAGTAATTAATCATCTTTTATTTTGGAAGATCTACCTTGTTGGATGCCATCTCACTGACTGAGTGACGTGTCTTGAGAGTCTCGAGCTGTTCGAGACACCAGTCCAGCTCATCCAGAGTCTCCACTGCCAACTTCTGAAATG
Organism: Sinocyclocheilus anshuiensis; assembly: GCF_001515605.1. Taxonomy (NCBI): domain Eukaryota; kingdom Metazoa; phylum Chordata; class Actinopteri; order Cypriniformes; family Cyprinidae; genus Sinocyclocheilus; species Sinocyclocheilus anshuiensis. The sequence continues at coordinate 347,030 of NW_015558606.1, read as the reverse complement.
GCTCCTCTGCAAAATACAGCAAAAGCATTGTTATATTCATGACTACTGAAATGTGTTCATCATCATATGTATTAAAAATAATCTTTGTACTGTTTTCCTTTTGTTGTCTAACCTGGTAGGCTTGTCTTGCACATGGATGGTGGGTTGCTTCCAGTGGACCTCCTGTGGAGATTTTTGTCAGTGTAGATCAAGCATGACTTAAAAAGCATTTGAACAGGCATTACACAGTTTATTGGGCCTTACTTGCTCGGGACACGGTCTTGCTGATGGGTCAAAACAGCAAAGTTGCTCCGTACAGTCCTCAAGCTGGCAAGGACCTATGAGAAGAACAATAATGTAGGCCCGTGCCAAGAACACATCCTTAGTTCTTTCTTTCTTTTTGAAGCTACTCCAACTCACTTACAGCCTAATATTATAGTATTGGGGAAATTCCTGTATTCAGAAATCAGTGGTTTTGATTGTAATATTAGTTTTTTTAAATTGTTTTATAGAATTAAATATATAATATTTAGTAAAGAATTTATAACATTATATATTATATAATAAACGTGGATCTATACGAAAAACAAATATTTTATTAACAAATAAAATGTATTTGTTTTAAAATATACTTTTATTGGAGCACAAAACCAGTCTTAAGTCGCTGGGGTATATTTGTAACAATAGCCAAAAATACATTGTATGGGTCAAAATTATCGATTTTTTTTATGCCAAAAATCATTAGGATATTAAGTAAAGATCATGTTCCATAAAGATATTTTGTAAATTTCCTACTATTAAAACTTAATTTTTGATTTGTAATATGCATTGCTAAGAAATTCATCTGGACAACTTTAAAGGTGATTTTCTCAATATTTTGATTTTTTTGCACCCTCAGATTCCAGATTTTCAAATAGTTGTATCTCGGCCAAATATTGTCCTATCCTAACAAACCATACATCAATGGAAAGCTTATTTATTCAGCTTTCAGATGATATATAAATCTCATTTTCGAAAAATTGACCCTTATTTTGGTTTTGTGGTCCAGGGTCACATGTACACACACATATATAGTAAAATGTTATAAATTGCTTTAAACTTAAATTTCACACAATTATGTCTAACAGTAAACTTAAACAGCAAGTAACAATTTGAAAATTCTTAACATATTGAGCCATTTTGCTTCTCAAATGCATTCATCTTATTTTTTTCAATGTTTAGGTACTATTACTTGAAAACAAGATAAAACAGGTTAATAAAATGATTTTTCAGCGAGTGAGAGAGAATAAATGTTACATAGAGAGGTGACCTAGAAAACGAAACATTTGCGTAAAACGTCTGGCTTGTCTGAAATTCTGCAGCTCTTTTGGAGTTTCAAAAGGACATGAAGGCTATCTGATTTCCAAAGCCATGCAGATTTCTCATCTGTCAGCATCCATATCGGCAAATGCGGTATTGGATTCCTAGCCTGTTTTGTAAACCGAGTACAGTGGTGACGCAAATACCACGTAAAGCAAGCTGCATAAGTGCAGAAGGGCTGTTCCCGCAAAGGCCAAAGGCAGCACACTCCACTTACACAAAAAAAAGACACTTCTAAATATTAGGAGATTAATCTCTCTTTAAAATATAGGGAAGCAAAGTCAAACTACCAAGTTCCTCAACAGAGTGGTCGGCTGAAACCACATGATGCAAAGTCTATAAATGGCCATTAATGTCAGACCAACTACGCAAGCTTTCATTTTCAAGGCCCACTCCAATACTAACCTGTGCAAACGGTGTAACTATCATGTCTTCTCCATGTCTGTAAGAGAAAAATGCATGAACAATTCACAAATCAAACACAAAAATTACATATTGGAAAAGACAGCTCTTTAATCTCCCAATAATAAAAGGAGGCACATAAAATTACTTAAGGATCAGTGAAAACTAATGGCTAAGAGTTGAACTGTGAGGACTTAAGGATGTGGTCGGCTTCAGGTTACAGCACACCATCATTCAAAAGAGCAAGCGGGCGGTAATACGCTTCGGATTAACATGCAGTTTGGATGGAAATAAAGAAATACAGCTCAGCATAAGGAAGGTACCGCAGATTCTCCAATGGGATATTAGATATCCTACATTAAAAGCTTATGGAAATGCGTAATAAGAACACAGATGGGCTTGGATAGGGTGTGTCATGCACGTATTTTAGGAGCAGCGGGACAGAAGCCGAACTAGGGAACACACTGGGAATTGCATCTTTATTCATATATTCCAAAGCCTCTTTGGTGGAATGAGTAATGCTCATGGCGGCGAAGAGTAAACAGGGAAAGCTATGAGGTTAGACTGGTCTAGGGGAGAGAACCAGCCTGGATTCTGTAATGGAGAAATGGGGGACAGCCCTTTTAAGAGCAGGTCGATATTTTTCTATATCTTCTCACCGATTTAGCCAGTTGACTTCCCAGTGCTTCAAACTCTCTTCCCTTTGAAAAGATAAGCAAGAGTTGGTGACCTGTGATTGAGCACACTAGTTCACATCAGCCCAACAAACAGCAGTTGTAGGTGGTTGTGTTCACCCTGTTGGTGCTTATTGGGGTGGTGTAAACCAGCCTCAAAGTGTTTCAATTTGGGCGAGAGTGGCTTTGACGCAGGCTGGAAAAATAAACTGCAGAAAATGTGGTGCCCTTTTTCCGACTTGAAATCGTGGCAAACCACAGCTGACATGCAAGCGTGCTCAGATGGAAAGAACAGCTGGAAGTGGTAATAATAAGGAGGGTTTAACCAGCGCCTTGGATTTTCCAAAATGACCGAGCAATATGATTTGATGTAATACACTATTAAAAAAGTGTGTCTTGGGAGAACTTTGTTTCAAACATAATCAACCAGCTGGAGTAAGCCACATCTGTTATGAGGCAAACGTTTACAGTCCCAATTAACAGAACTCTTCCAGCCACAAAACACTGCAGCTCAAGTACACACTTGTGTAGCTTGTAACACGTGACTCAAACAACATGCTCATGAAAACTACATTTTTTTTTTCCTGGTTGAGACTGGTGACCATTCAAAAATCTGGGGTCGGTAGGATGTTTTTTATGCCTCTTAATGCTCAGCAAGGCTGCATTTATGTGATCAAATACACAGTAAAACAGTAATAATGTGAAATAGTATTACAATATAAAATAACAGTTTTCCATCATATTAATTTTTAAAATGTAATTTATTCCTGTGATTGCAAAACTGAATTTTCAGCACCATTACTCCAGTATTCAGTGCCACATGATCCTTCAGAAATCATTCTAATATGCTGATTTGGTGCTCAAGAAACATTTCTTATTATTATTATGTTGAAAACAGTTGTGCTGCTTAATATTTTTGTGAAAATGGTAATACAAATTTTTTTCAGGATACTTTGATGAAGTTCAAAAGAACACCATTTATTTGAAATTTTATTATTTTTATTTTATTATTTTGTAACATTATAAAAATCTTTTCTGGCATTTATAAATGTCTTTTTATCAGTGTAATGGAGCCTTGTTGAATAAATGTATATAAAAAAAATATTTTTAAAAAATCTTACAACAAAACTTTTGAAAGGTAGTGTAAATTAAAAATAATATATATTTTAAAAAATTGTTATTTAAAAAAAAAATATTTAAAGAATTAAAAGCCATCATAAATGCATTTAGTATGTAGAGTCCTGACATTTCCTGAGTGATATTAGGGGATAATGAATGACACAAGTGATACTCACAGCTCGCTGGCCGTGGATGAGTTTCGGGACATGGCCTTGGGTGAAAGGTCAAAGTCAGAATCGGAGCGATACAGGAAGGACTCCCGCCGCTGACTGTGAGGGAAATTGGCTTGCAGCACAAGGCCGGAGCCTGGACTGGCCTGGGACTCCAGAGGACTGCGGCCCACCGACAGCCCATTGTCAACATCAAAACTGAGGAAAGAAAAACAAAAAGAAAGGGTTCATACAATTCACCTGGATACTTTATTAGGATGATTTTTTTTTGACAATTTTATGAGATAAACTGTACCCAGCGTCTCTATATGTGCAGTGCACACCCTGTGTCAATGACCTGAACTAGTGCAGAAGGTCACGGAGACCTTGATAAAAATGGTTACACACAAACGCACAGCGAGATACTCTCTTCCTGCGTCAATCTAGACGTAAGCACTAGCGTTGCGGGTTAATATGACAGAGCTAGACATACAGTATATCAGTCTCTGTGATCTGCATGACTCCAAACTCAGGATATGTTTCAGTGCCTCACTAATACCAAGCCAGCAGCTCGAACACTACATCACTCAAGAAAAAGTGACACCTTTACATAAAGTGGGGACCACTAGTGAACAAAACTATTTTTTTTTATTTAATACAGTTTTTACATGACATTATAATATATCATAACAAGTTGAGTGCACTCAAAACTGCATGAACTCCACAAGTTTTTGTAAAACCTGACAATTATGTTATCCAATAGGAGTACACCAATACTAAAATTCTGGATGATACTGATAAACTAAAAATATGTTCATGTTATAGATGATAACCAATAAAACTCTTAAAGCGCTCTTTAAGAGTTGGTTACATTTTTGCTATAATATATCACTATCCCTTTAAATGATTTAAATCACATGATCAATGTCATAAATATACATAGTATTGTAACCTAGAAATCAAGTAGAATATTTCATATTTTTCAGTTATTTTACATCATAACAAACATTTTTAAAAATATATTTTTAAAATAGAAAACTTTCTATCTATAAGGTACATGTTTTTAATCCAATATTTTCAATGTGGACTCTAATGTGGATAAAGGATGAAAGGGTTCACCCAAAAATGAAAATTCTGTCATTCATTTCTCACCCTCATGTCGTTCCAAGCCTGTTTCTTCTGTGGAACATAAAAGACGATATTTTGTTGGCAATTCTGGTAGTATATATATTTTTTTACCATTCAATGGAAGTCAATGGGAACCAAAACTGTTTGGGTTCCAGCATTCTTCAAACATCTTCTTTTGCATCCCGCAGAATAAAGGGTGAGTAAATAATAACAGAATTTCATTTTGAGTTGAGTATCCCTTTAAATGCCACGGTATACAGCAACAGAATGACAAAACAGCTACTGCTTTCGACCTTATTCCACACACCGAGATCTAATAAGTCTGTCATGGTGAATGAGAGAAATGCATCTGAGATGTCATCCTCCTCTAAGCTAGTCTGAGTGCAGTAAAACTGTCCATCTCAGTGACAGATTCCGGTTTTGTGGAGTGGGTAAGACCTCCTGAGACACAGAGGCAGCAAAGCTCTGAATGAGCTGTGTTTTTCAAGGTCAATGTGATGCAGGAATGCTAAGTTAAAAATAGCCTCGGCTCATTGACGTGGAAGCATGTGAGAAGCCTAAAAATGTCCTCCTCAGGTAAAGTCAATTCCCAATCAAACTGGCACAGAATTGAAACATACAATATCTGGTGATTATATGAATCAATAGTCCTGCCTCTGATGCGCTGTCTGTTTGATAATGATCCACTGCTAATGTATTCATCAACAGTGTGTTATTAGGTTAACGTGAAGGAGTGGAAAAACATTGCAAGTCAATGGACAATTTTTTTCTATATTTGGGAGAGCAGGAAATGCATTGCATAAATTAATAACAATAATACAATAAAGGAAACAACACTATTTATAGCCTCTGTTTTCTAGTTCAACACGTAATACTGCAGATCATGTTGCTCAAGTTTAATTATGACCAAGTGTACATATATTCAGCTTTTTGTTTTATTTTTAAAAATGTTTATTATGCATTAGGCTTTATTAACCTTTTTATCTGCATGATCGTAGCATTTGAGCATATTAAATATTTCTAAAAGGTGCTTTGAACATAATATCAGGTCATCTAAAAAATGGCTTTAATATATATTATAAATATGTAATAAATAGTTAACATATTTATTAGAATTTAATGCATTCATATTTTATTAATATAATAGTATATATTCATAACAATAATAATATTACTTATTATTAAAAATAAATAATATATATTTACTATGTATTAGTGTCTATTAAAATATAATATTAATTACAATTAGAATAAATGTATAAAATTGTCAAATTTCATATAAATATATTTCACACCCACCCCACAAATATGTATGTGTGTGTGTGTGTGTGTGTGTGTGTGTGTGTGTGTGTGTGTGTGTGTGTGTGTGTGTGTGTGTGTGTATATATATATATATATATATATATAATTTAATAATTAACTATTTTTAACAATTTGTTTTCAATAACAATAATGATAATTATTATTATATTAAATACACTTTAATATTTAAAAAATAATATGATATAATTTTACACCATTTTTTTCTGAACTTCTCTCTGGACTACAATTTGAAAACCTCTGATCTAGAACATGTGCAAACCACCCTGCAAAATATATGTGAGTTTGAAAGGTATAGTGCTCGTCCAGCTAAAATAAGTACAATCTCCAGCTCTATCGCATGTCCACATTCACATCTTTCACAGATGTTGCATGAGGACAAGTCGGACGTCTCTAACATATATTACATAATCGACCCAGTGCATCCCATTCATGTGACCGCATACAGGAGCAAGAGACATATAGACAGAGAAAGAGAGAGAGAGCAGCATTCTTCTGAATGGACAAAAACAAATACATAGCGCATCTCTTTAAGTCACACTACTGTACGCTCTGGTGTGAGGGGACACCGTATCCATCTCTAAAAATACCTGTGCTTGGGGCAGAGGCTGTCGCTTCCACTTGGTTTCTGCTTCCGTCCCTCATCTTTAATGTTGTGTCTCCTATGGGTCCCAGTGCACACTCAGAGCGAGGCGCTTCTGCAGAGCTGCTGCTATAAATAGCCCGTCTCTGTGCGAGGGATCCGAGCGGAAGCGCTATATTTAGAGCTGCAGGTAGCCTCACATTCTTCCCCCATTCATGAATATTTATGGCGATTTCTGCTGTACTATTTTTAGCCCACACATCTATCCACCCACACATTTCGATGTTGCCATTTTAAGACATCCTCCGTCAAAAGGGAATGTGGGAATTTCTTCACTTGGTGAAGTTGTTTTTAATGCTGTTTTTGTACTGCATGTGGAAAATACATCAGTGCATTGTACATGCAGGAATATCAGTCCATTTATTAAGTGCATTAATCAATTCAAATGCCTGAGTTCTCTTACTATTATTACTATTCTCTTACTATTATACTATAAATTTAGGTGCATAAGGTATGATTGTATCACAGTTTTGTCTGTAGCAAAAAAAAAAATTAGAATTCAAATAATCCTTTGTGCAAAACAGTCATGTTCACTTGCCATTCACATTGTTTGTAGTTCTTTTGGCTTCAATATGTGAATCTGATGTGAAAAATACAGATACTTCTTTATAAAGCTCAAAGTATACAGTTACATTTTTATTTTCAACTATAGCGTCTGCTAAATGACTAAATGTAAATGTAAATGTAAATGTAAATGTATTCCTTTAACAGGCTTTCTTTACACTGTTATGACAACTGTCTGCATCACTGAATAGTGGCCAGTCCCACCAGTGAGATGAACTGGTCCTTGTGAGCAGTCTTTGTGCTTGTAGTGCTGTGGGAAAATGGGAATAGGATGCCTCCTGTGGCTCATGGTAAAATAAGCATGTGTGAAGGCGGCCTTTTTCAGTCAAAGCATGATGATAGTATATATAGTATAATTACAGAGTACAAGCGAATATTGACTATAACCAACTCAACTTGATAATGATTAAATAAATTAATACAATGATGACTAATAGCCAACTCAACTTGATGATGATTAAACAAATACATAAATAAAATTGTGATAAATAAATAAGGAAATATGCTTGTACTCTGTTCTTATGCTATATAACAAACAAACAAACATAAAAATAAAATAAACAAATGTTAAAACAAGAGTTGGTTATAGGTGATAATAATAATATAATGATTAACCAATACAAGCATCAATGACCAGTCTGTAAACAACTGTACTGAAGTGTCAAACAACTATAAAATGCATTGCAGATTAATTTAAAATGCAAGAAATTTGGGAGATTTTTGGGTTCAGGATGTTGGATTTAGCATCTTGTGCATTCCAGAGCTTTACTGTACATAAACAAAGCATTGAGAATTAAACCACATGTGCGCAGTTTTTTTTTTTTTAATAATTAAATGTAGGAACTTTTTTTTTTTTTTTACTCATGTATGTTTTCAGCATCACTACCTCCAGGAACAGGATGAAATTGATTCTAGTGGAGACCAACTCGCTACAAAGGCTTCAAGCAGAAACCTTCAGACATTTCAAGAACACCTCCAGTGTGAGGAGTAAGAGAGCTGATACTAAATCCCCTGCAGCCATATGATATGCTGCCTGTCGACTGTCAGTCTCTAAACACTTGAGACCCAGCATGCGTCATAAGACACTGGTGCTATGTCAGTCCTAACCGTGGCACATTACAGGGCTGCACCAGCCCGGCCTGTCCCATCACAGTCCACGTAATGCACAATCACTAACCTACACTCAAAACATCTTATGAAAAGGCCCCACATTGAGGCATGTATGTTTATATGCTTTCATGCAGCATTTTATGTAAAGAAAAGAAAAAGGCTGAGCCATACGTTTATATTAATCTCACGTAGTCATTTAGTCTCTTAGTTGAATAACCAGTCCACTGGGACACAGCCAGAAGGCTGTTCATCCTGTTCCTTTCGCCATTGTTTCTAATCAACAAGAAAAAATGACATTTAAGAGAAACACAACGTCACATGACGTCAATGAACACCCAGGGGCCCGGACATCCATGAACATACCACAGGAGATCCGGAAGACAGCTGTTACAAATAAAATGGTTATTATGTTGCACCAAAACTTGAACATTTTAAGGGCCGAAGAGAGATTAAAAGCACAGTTAAAGAAGTCATATGGTGTGATTTCAATTTTTCCTTTCACTTTGGAGTGTTACAAGCTCTTGGTGCATAAAGAAGATCTGTAAAGTTGCAAAGACTAAAGTCTCAAATCCAAAGAGATATTCTTTATAAAAGTTAAGAGTCAACCACGCCTACCTAAAACGGCTCGTTCTAACACACCCCCACATATCTACGTCACGATGTGGGAAGATTTGCATAACGCTGCCCAAATGTTCACGCAAAGAAAGAAGGTGTAACTTTTATTCTCGCTGTAGTATTGTTGCCGCCGCCATGTCGTGAAGGCGCTGTGTTTCGTTGTGAAAGCGAAACTACTTTGTTTGGCCTTCCAAAAGAGGACATGACCAGAAATCAGTGGTTAAGTTGTATTTACAACACTGTTCCAGAACAGTTCAACCCAAATATTCAGATGTGTGCTGCACATTTTATGGAGGACTGTTTCCTGATCCTGGTAGAGTAGACTACAATGCCGGCTGTTCTGACTCACAGACTGTAAGTACGTTTTTTATATTTAAAGAATTTGCCACTGACAATTCAAACGCGAGTTTTTTGGGCAGTGTAGAGTAGCGCTTGCTGTTTGTCATTTCTCCGATCGCAAATGCAGACATGGTTTTATGCTCCGGCCGGACAGGGCATCACAGTATGGTA
>NW_015558606.1:304060-337055 GCF_001515605.1 Sinocyclocheilus anshuiensis | reverse complement strand
CGCGTTTCAGAAAGGCGGGGCATAGAGGAGAAACAATAATGTACAGTATGTGGAAAATAATGTGGTTTTTTTAACCTTAAACCGCATAAACACATTTCATTACACCAAATACACAAAATAATGTTCTTTTTAGCAGCATCATATGACCCCCTTTAACCACAAGTGAGCATGCATTTGAGTTTTAAAAAGACCCTTCTTGATACTTCATGTTGAGATTGAAGTCTCACAGAAGCACAATGGGAGACGTTACCAATCTGATGAGGCTGCTAATTACAGGGTCATCCAGCAGGTCACATACTCATGCGTAGACACTGCAGGCAGAGGATGTGTCCTCGATTGTTTAATCACCGTTTCTGTGCATGCTGCCTTTTCCTAATTGTGCACATAAAATGTGGAGCACATCCATACCGGTAAGAGCTGCAGAGATTGTATAAAGTTTTCTGAGGCACAATAGGGTGCATAGAGAAAGAGCGAGAGAGAGGGAAAGGAAGGGGGGCAGTGCCGTGATCTCAGCTTTCCACTGAACATTTATGGTCAAGATTAAAAATAAGCTTGGTTTGTCTCTGATTTAGACTGACATTTTAAAGCACGAGTGGGGGTTAGCCAGAATTAAGTCATAGACGTTTGAAGGCGCATTACACTGATATTTCCACATACATTTTCTTGTAACAGCAACCTGGTGGTGACTTTAATCTACGCTAATATTACAGAGAAGAGTGCATCACATCAAAAACTATTTTTTGCAATTGCATTAACAGGAATTAATGGCCATTTTTTTCTTTGAACTTTGACAACTCTGACGGTGTACTTTTGAAAACTACCTTTATTACAGTTAGTTATGCGGACACATTCAGCCCTGTTAATTGCTTGTTGTTACTGCAATAAAATTAGATGTTTGCACTGTAAAAATATGTAATAAGTACATTTTTGTGATTAAAACCTTAATATTTACTTTATTGTGTATCCTAATTTAGTCAAGTGGACTCAGCATAAAATTACACTACTATTCAAAAGTATTATGGGGTCAGTGAGTTTTAAACTTTAAAAGACGACTTTTATGCTCACCAAGGCTGCACTCATCTGCTCAAAAATACAGTAAATCAGTCTTATTTTGAAATATTATAACAATCTAAAATAAATGTTTTCTATTTTAAAATGTAATCTATGCCTGTGATGCCAAGCTGAATTTTCAGCATCATTACTGCAGTCTTCAGTGTCACATATGACCCTTCAGAAATCATTCTAATATGCTGATTAGCTGCTCAAGAAACATTTCTCATTATCATCAATGCTGAACAGTTGTCCTGCTTAACATTGATACATCTTACATAACTGTGATACATCTTTTTAAGGATTCTTTCATGAATATAAAGTTCTAAAGAATAAAGAATCTAAAGATTCCTTTCTGAAGAAAAGTATACATTTTTATTTATTTATTTATTTTTACTGACCCCAAACTTTTGAACTGTAGTGTATTTATGACTAATATTACAAACGAAAACTAAATACTTATGCTCCCACATGAAGCACACTTTTGTGTGTGCCCCACTATATCTGTAAATCAACACTAAACACTAACATTAAAATACAACTCACATATAGCTTACCAAAAAAGTGCCTTAACTAGAATTACAAATAAGCATTTATTTAAAACAAAAATAAAGCTTTATTTTATTTTACTTTAAGCTGCAAAATCTTAAAAAAAAAATAATAAAAAAAAATAAATAATAAACAATAAGAACTGGGATTTTTATATGAGATCTTAAAAGCGGAAAATATACATGTTGGCTCATGCATCGTGCCAGACCATCACTACAAATAGATTTAACGAAGTGCATCAGATTTTCCATGCAAGGTCTGTGGCTGAGTACTTTGAACACAGCAGAGGGTCTCTCAGAGCTCAGTCTATTATCCTACCATCACTTTGTGACCATAAGAAAACAACAGAATGGCAGTGTGAAGTGCACAGAGCAAAACACACATTATGAAAGTAATCTAAAGTGAAGGGAAAACTAACCAAAATTAGCCATGCTATTAGTAGGGCTGCACAATTAATCAAATTTCTAATCGCGATTTCAATTATGGATGCCACAATTACATAATCGTTCAAAGCGGCAATTAATCGTTCAAAGTCCACTTAGGTTATTCTGCACACTTAAGATGTTATCTTAATGGTTTTTCCATTGTTTTAGTTTTAGTATAACATTATAATACCATTCATATTTTTTACTTTTTTTATAGGCCTAATTTAAAGAAGAAACCAATCCGATGTATAGTTGACATTTGAGGCTTAATACTGTAGAAAAGCACTAAAGGTTTTTCAGTTAGAGTGTTTTCAGCTTGTTTATTTTCATATAAAAATACGGCATGCCGTTGCATCAAACAATGGTATAAACATCATTCAATGTAAATTGTGATAATCGTAATTAATAATCGCAATTACAATTTCAAAGGAATAATCGACAATTATGATTTTTGTCATAATCGTGCAGCCCTACATGCTATGGAGAAAAGAGATCTGATATAGCTTTGGAGATGCACTAAAATCACTTGATTGCAGCAGGATTCATAGGTATCTACAGGTAATACTGCGTACATACAAACACTAAGAGCTATATGACCCCATGTGTTTATAGTATCGTTTTAGGTCAACTTAAACTGAAAATAGCTGTAGCTCATGGGGGTAAAAGTAATCCAATGTGACACATTTCACTTAAAAAAAAAAAAGAAGAAGAAGAAGAAGAAGAATGAGCTGCAGATGTTCAGACGATTGCAATCTAACACCGCCAAGACATCGGCCAAGAGGGAGACAAATGAATATTCTCAAGCAATGCTTTACAGCAAACCTCTCTAACAAAGATTAAGAAAACACTAACACCGTTCAACATATTCATTACAGAACAATATTCTGTCAGGTCACACAATTTAGCAACACAAGGCCAAGTGCTTAGATAATAACCTTAAGGTGCTCCAAACAGACTGTTTCGTGTTTAGTACTGTTGCCTTAACCTCGCCGCTAACATTTAACAGCAGAAGACATGGCACTCCTAGCCTCTAGTGAATATAATCCGCTAAGTCCCATAAATCATTTTTCTGGACATGAGGCTCTAGAAAATATGTTGAACAGTTGACAAATGGTTTACAGATCCCGACAATCTACACAAGAAGGAATTACAAGAAGAGACAGATGCCTGTACACTCAATGTCTTACTGAGTGATAAATTCACACATTAGGGGCTTTTTGCTATTGGTCATCTCATGTTTTAGTTGAACTTTGATCTTTTAATGATTCTAATGATCAGTTTTACAAACAGCAATGTAATAAACTGATATCTAATGTGATCATTAGGCTTGAAATGTTTACTCCTGTGTTCATTTAAAGCAGAGCTTGACAAATCTCCTACGTTTAAAAGCCTCTTTCTCCCTCAAAGTAAAAAAATGAAAATAGTAATTGTGAGATTAAGTTTAAAATAAGGCAGTAACAATTGTAAGACATAAAGATACAATTATGAGAAATAAAGTCACAATTATGGAAAAACAGTCACTCTTTCATTTTGAGATATAAATTCTAATTGGTATATCTAAAAGTTGTGAAGATAAATTGTGCTATTTAAATTCACACTCCAAGATATAAAGTGAGATACAAAGTCAAAATGATAAGAATTAAAAGTCACAAATATGACTTGTGAGATTTGAAATTCACATTGTGAGAAAAAGTATAAGTTGCAATTGTGAGATATAAAGTCACAATCTTGAGATATAAAGATGAATTTGTAAGAAATAGTCACACTTATGAAAAACAGTCACTCATTTATGAAACTTTAAGATATATATATATAATTTGTATACATGTAATATGAGATTTAAAGTCACACTGCACAATATAAAGTCAAATATAAAGTAAAACTGTGATACATAAAGCCAAAGTATATCTTGCAAATTAATGGCTGCAGACTGACCAAGGTTGTGTTCTAAAAACCTGAATCAATATTTCAACACTAGCCTTTGCATGGCACAATATACAGCACCTTAGTAATATGCTCCCTCAATTTTCCATTAAAATAATCAGTTGTAATAAAAGTCTTATTTCTCATCCAAGTCTCTAATTCCCAAATGTCCTTTACTTTATCTGATAAAGCAAGATATGGCCTAAGAAAATAAATGGTGAAAAGAAATAGAAAAGTGTGTTTTGTTATCTGTAATCCTGCTGTCAACACTGACACTGATGACTATTCGAGTGGGAAACATGTGTGTGTGTGTGTGTGTGTGTCCAAAAGGAGTGTACTGTCTCTGGCTTGGTCTACACAGCCTTGCTGATGTTGTGGGAGGACAGAGGCTTCATGGTTCTCTTTAAATCAAAACCCCTCTGACTAAAGCAGATTTCCTCTATATTTCATAAATCCCATACTTCCCAATAAAATTACTACTCTACTAAGACATGGCACATGAAATTAAAGATTTTTCTGTAGATGGCCATGAAAAAAAAAACGATATGTTGGCCTTTTTCCATATCCAATATTCAAGAAAATGCTCCTGGCAGACATTCGCAGCAACCTTTATTTCTTCACTTTGGGCTCTATCTGAAAATAATTTTTATGTGAATAACAATAACTGGTGTGCAGCTGAGCAAACGTACATGCAACCACTTCTCGCTGCCGCTGCTTTAAAGTGTGCCATTTTTTTCAGTGTTAAAATCAATATGAAAAAGCAATTATAAAGCATGCAAAGTGTCAACACTCTGTGCTACCAAAACATTGGTGTTTGTTTGGTCATCTTTTGACAGTAACACTGGCTTAACCAATGTTGTGAGTTCAGGGATGTTTTGTTTGTCTGACCAAAGGCAAACAGGGAAGCATTCAGGAAACCTGTGTGAAAACAGTCATTATGTTTCCAAATCCCTTTGGTAGCGCTAATGCTGCAGGAAATATGCTTCAGTTTCAACTTCTGTAACAACAGAAATTTACAGTCCTGGTACTATTACAGATTAAGAAAAAAAAACGTATATACTTATTCCACTTATTTACAAGGGGGCAACTATTTTGTTTTATTATCGCATATTTATTTTCACATTTCTTAATGCTATTGGTTAATAAATAAAATATGAAAGAAAAAAATATTTACATTTATCATGACGTCATCATTTCAGGTGAATCAGAGGTGTTAAATACTGGATGTTCTCAGTGAAACAGTAAGCAGGGCTGTTTGGCATTTGGTAGAACAGTTACAGTCAGATGAACTGATTTCCAGACTATGATCAAATAAATGCAAAAGCAGAAAATACTCATGATCACTGGTTGCACACACAGAGTAATGCAAAACCCTGGAGGAATAACTGCTCGTTTATCATAGTGCTTTACTGCCATCAGACAGCAGAGAACTACTAGATCTTGTCAGAGGCATGCAGTCTGAAAAGAGTTGCTGAGCATATCAACAGGTTATTCCTTGGACATAGTAGATTTATACAGCCAAACCACATAACACCAGGTGTAAAGAAAAAAAGACATCAAATTATCAATATAATACATTCGCACAATACAACTGCACATATTTTGATTTTCAATGGCCTTAGATTGAAGTGTTTTGAAATATATAGTGAGGTCTAAAAGTCCACTTTGAAAATCTGGGATTCAAAATCGAATTTAAACCTGGAAATACACTGGATTTTTTTTTCCATCAATTAAAATAAAAAAAAATAAATAAAAAAAAAGCATTATGAAATATTTAAATATTATATTATAATAAGACTTTTATTCTATTCAAATTGTATTTATTTTAATAAAATAAGTCACTTGTGTCATTAATCATGCAACTTTGTACAGACAGTCAGCTGTTCTACTTTCATTGAAGTTCAAGATGCTCTTTGGATCTATGAAAATCAAACATGATCATCACTGACACAAACTTATGGAGCTCATGCAGCTCGAGTGCTGCTGCCATTAAAGTAAAAGAGAGACATTTTAAAGTGAATGTTCAATTTAAATCCATTTTTCACTCAAATTTTTAAGCCGTTGAAATAATTTGCAACGAAAAATTACATTTATATAAGCTTTTTCACAAATTGTCTCAGACTTTTGGACCCCACTATATTTGTCAGTAATGCTGCCTAGTAGAATCACATATATAAATCATCAAAGCTTATTACCGCCTGCGTTTCTGCACAATGTCGATGGGTCTGTTGACAGCACATGGAGATCCATACAAATTCCAGTTCCGTGGCTTCAATGCCCGATCAGCTGAGAAAGAGAATCCACAGTTTGCCGGCACGCTCATCTTGCCAACACACTTATCCGGTGATGTCTCTCATGAAATTCCTTCACACAAACAGACTTTCTTTTCACTCTTTTTAGGTAAACATTTTTTGTGGATCAAAATGACTCCTCATTGCCTCTGGTTAATTATTACATTAAACTCTGAAGGAAAACGAGAAAAAGCAAAGCATGATATCCACTGTTCTCTTCTAGCGATCCATCAGTTCACTTCTGCGAGTGAACAGAGATGTGAGCTTGAGTTGATGGGCCTCGTCCAAACCCATCACTCTGCAAGCATGTGTGCAACTTTAAGGGATGCTCCAGCAACATTTACACATGGATCTTCTACTCGGTCAACTCCAGTCTAACTTCTCACGTAGACACCTCAGAGAAGATCCTGTGAGTGAAGGTACCTCAGGCTTCTGTCTTACTCTGCTTCTGTGTGGTAGCTGGACTCATGTAGGAGAGTCTGTGCCATATTTTAGCTAGACTCTTTGGCCACTGCTGCCAGACGGCTGGAGCTCGCCTTACTGTGAGATCACTCTCAAGAAAGAGGGTGGGACCAAAGAAAGCATAGTTTCTGCCTCCTTGAGACGTTAACCCTTTCCTGCTCTGTCTGCAGCTGATCAAAGCAAGGTGCTGAGTAAAATAAAAACAGAATAAAAATAAAAATAAAAACAGACAAAGAAAGATAGAAATTCTAATAAAATGTTTAATTAAATAAGATTAAATACAATTTCATTGCAAAGATACAGTCAGCACCTTATATTAATTGCAGAAGCAGCAAAAAACACTGGTGCTCATGTGTACTCTTAAAAATAAAGGTTGTTAAAGGGTGTTTTCACAGTGATGCCATTTTCCATTCCATTCAGTAATCAGTTCAAAACCTTTTTTTTTTTTTGGCTGGAATACATTACATGATTTTTGCCCTGATTTTCCCCTGATTTACAGTCCAAACAAGTTGACGCTAGTTGACGAAAGTCAGAACCAGTCTGCAGATTTGAGGTAAGAGATTTAATGGAAAATCATGTAGAAAACATTTAAAAAATCTAAAGAATGATTTTCCACTAAATAGAACCTTTTGTGGAATGGAAAATGTTCCATACATGAAAAATAAAGAACCTTTATTTTTAAAGGGATACTCCACCCCAAAATGAACATTTTGTCATTAATCACTTATCCCCATGTCGTTCCAAACCCCTAAAAGCTTCGTTCGTCTTCGGAACACAATTTAAGATATTTTGGATGAAAACCGGGAGGCTTGTGACTGTCCGATTGACTGCCAAGTAAATTACACTGTCAAGGTCCAGAAAAGTATGAAAGACATCGTCAGAATAGTCCATCTGCCATCAGTGGTTCAACCGTAACATTATGAAGCCACGAGAATACTTTTTGTATGCGAAGAAAACAAAAATAACAACTTTATTCAACAATTCGTCTCCTCTGTGTCCCTCCGCATCACCGTAGCGCCATTTTGGAGAATATCCGCTGAACGCAAGCAGCATACGCTCTACTTTGTCAGCCGCGCTGCACGGATGCGCTGTTTTCGTTCAAATCAAAGTTTAAATACACGTAGAAAACGTATCCTTGTGTCGCGGCTGACACAGAATAGCGTACGCTGCTTGCGTTCAGCGGATATTCTCCAAAATGGCGCTACGGTGATGCGGAGAGACACAGAGGAGACGAATTGTTGAATAAAGTTGTTATTTTTGTTTTCTTCGCGTACAAAAAGTATTCTCGTGTCTTCATAACGTTACGGTTGAACCACTGATGGCAGATGGACTATTCTGACGATGTCTTTCATACTTTTCTGGACCTTGACAGTGTAATTTACTTGGCAGTCAATCGGACAGTCACAAGCCTCCCGGTTTTCATCCAAAATATCTTAAATTGTGTTCCGAAGACAAACGAAGCTTTTAGGGGTTTGGAACGACATGGGGGTAAGTGATTAATGACAACATTTTCATTTTGGGGTGGAGTATCCCTTTAAGAGTGTATCTGTTCAGCACTAAGAGAATAAAAAGCAATACAGAAATATAAATATCCTCACAATAACTGAATATGAGAATGAATTTAATAAACTGCCTTATGTCCAGACACAAATGTGAACCAGTCCATTCCTTCCCCTCAAGAGAGGATCTACAGTGAACCTGAGATAACAATAGAAAACCTGCGATTGCTGCCAAGAATTGAAAGAGGCATGCATATAACTTCCCGAGCTGATCTTTATGTCCTTAATCTTCATATTCACTCTTGGATTACAAGTTTACAAGTTTAGTTTGAGATCTCAAGGAACTTCGAGGGGAATCAACTTGAGACCAGTATATGAGTACTGAATTGTTGCTATGATTGCTACCGCAAACAAAGTGGTTTAGCTGGTTTCTCTGATGTAAAACTTTCTCTGCAGTGAGTAAGGCATAAACAAGTGGTACAGAAATCACATCCATGGTCTCTCACGGCCCTTTTTCCAGCAAAGCTAATACTCCCAGAATAAAGAAGTATTTATTTAAGCAATATTTTCCATTATAAATGTATTTATTATTAAATGTATTCATTATCGTTTCAGAGTCAAAAGGCATTTCTTTCTCTCTTGAATTATCTAAACATAAATTGTGAACAAATTATATTGTCTAATAAAACAAAGATTCCCCTCAAATCTCTTGCTTCAGCTAAAACTGCCAGGATGTAGCTGTTTCTCTTTGTTAATGATTTGGACAGCATGAGGGCTGATAAAGATCTTTGGCTAAAGCAAATGGCCTTGTTTTGGCCTTGTTTGGACTGTCTACTCTACATGTTCCAGTCATAACAGTTTGTTAGGATGTCATAATCATGATCCAAAAAATAATGATGGGCAATTCTTGAAAAGATTTGAATATTCATGCAAACATGCAAATACTGAAAATACAACAAGGCCACAGAACAGTTCATCTGGGCTATTTTGTTAGAAAGTGCAGCCAGTGGCCAGGTTTGTATTGATTTAAGAAACATTTTCAGCAAAGATGTTTTTAATGAGATTTTTGACTGTTTGGAATCTGCTTTTAATTTTTTAACAGCTCAAAACTTTCCAGTTTAATAAACCTGCCAAAGAGATGCATTACATACTGTAGTTCTTTAAATTCAATGTTAAAAATTCAAACAAAACTGATTGATCAGGTGCTGTATGTTGATAATGTCAGTATGACTACAGATGTAGTTATGATTTTCCAGGAATTAATAAAACATTTTCCACAGCGCAATGTATGACGAATTACTGTGACGGATTGAAACCCAGCGTAAAAATGAAATTTTCTTAACAGATTACCGTGTGAGGAATGAAAGTCCCGAGGTCAAGATGATGTCAATTATTATTCTTGGCTCCGCAGCATAGTGAAAAATTCTCTGAAGCTCACCTCAGTGCTTCTTTTTTATTATTATTCTGGGTTATAATGTGAGTGTTCAGACTTTAAGTCAGTGTCCTGGAAATCTATCAGCTCCAGATAGCAAACAGACTTCAGGTGTTTATACCTGGCCAACGTCTCAGTGCTGGTACTGGTACAGACTCTCAGCCTCTTTTTCTCCTCATCTATGCATAGGGAAAAAAAATCTGTTCAAAGTTTTTTTTTTCTTCTTCTTCCAAAAGTGTAAAGACTTTTAAATTGTTACAACAGTTAGGTCGTGGCCTAATGGTTAGAGAGTTGGACTTGTAACCCAAAGGGTGTGGGTTCGAGTGTCGGTACCGGCAGGGATTGTCTTCCACCCTCAATACCACGACTTAATGTTGTGCACTTGGATGGGTGAAATGCAAAGCACAAATTCTGAGCATGGGACACCATACTCGGCTACACATTACTTTCACTAATTCAAATAAATGCTGTTCTTTTGAACATTCTGTTCAAATACTGCTTAAAAACAAAATGCTTTACGATTTCCACAAAACTGTTGCACATCCATAATAATAAGAAATGTTTCTTGAGCACCAAATCAGCATATTAGAATGATCATATGTCACTGAATACTGGAGTAATGATTGCTGAAAATTCAGCTTTGCCATCTGTGGGCAAACAAATGGCTTTTGCCAGGATTGAGACTCAGAGGATGCATGAATCTCCAGCCAGATGTCACAGCATGCATGAAGCATGCACATCACTGTGCTGACGTCACAGGCTTGTCACATTGATGCTTGACTAACAGCACGTCTGGCTAGCAGCTGAAAGTGTTGTCACCAAATTCCTGTGATAAATTTTGCTCCACAAAATGGAAACTGTGATAAAATCATAGTGTGATTTTAGTTCTGCTCATAATTCTCAGGCAAGGATGCTTTTGCAACAAAAAAAAAAAAGTCTTAGAAGCACATATTTAACTGGTTTTGTGCTAAGAAATTAATGAATTGCAGTGTAGATGCAACTTTTAATTTTTAAATGATTTTGTAACAGGCAGATGTGTAAATTGACCTTCATTCATTCATAATGTGATGCATTTACATTAGACCATTGCATCCCCTGCTGGTGAGAAAAGTACTACAATTAACCATCTGGAAGACCACATAAACCAAACCCAGACTAACAAATCATGAGCTCAGCCCACCTTTCCCATCTCTTAAATGTGTTACAGTACTGCCATGTGGTAGATTGATTGTGCCAAATGGCAATACCATTTTATTTTGATATTTACCATTGTACTGAATTATTTATGTACCATGGAATTTATTTGGTACTCCAAGGTACTTATGTGGAAAACAATTATGTGGTATTACCATGGTACCATATAAAAAAAAAAAAAAAACCTGGGCAATAACACTGTACTTTTCCATCCCTGTTCAGAAACAAAACACCTTGAACAAGTTTTCTAGCAGATTTTAGAGAAGTTTTGGACACGTTTCAGCTGGTCTGATTGGCCAACTAGTTAAACCAAGTAAGTGCCACGCTGGGAGACCATTTAAGACAAGCAAACCAGCTTAGAATAGTTTAAGATGAGATGAATCACACAGTTTAAACTAGTAGGTGCTAGTCTAAACTGCACTGCTGTTAATTTTTTGTCAACACTCAAATTATTACTGTGACTTTTACAGTTATATGATTTCACCAGTAGATGTCACCAGCCTATAATCTAAGAGCATTGCAACAGATTTCCAAAAACAGCCGGGTTAAAAAAAAATTTGATTAGATTGCTGGTTTCTAATGGAGAAATAGCAGACAGATTGGCAGGGTTCCCGTCATCCGTGAGAGAGGCTGACAGATCAATGCGCAGTGGGAGTCATTGGGGAAAGCAGCCATGCTGAAAATATGGAGCAGAACAGTGACGCACAGCGACTCTGGTCACAGCGTCAGCGCCTATCGACTATTCTGAGCTCTGAGGTTTTATTTTTGGGTCCGCTGTATACTGACACTGTTGTCCTGTGATTGGTTCACCTCACTTGACTTTCTCTTTCGACATCGGTTTAGAACGACTCAGCAAGGTGCTACTCTTAATATGTGGAGTCAAAGTTATTTGCTGAGCCGGTGCAATGAAGGAGCAGCAACTACCACAGCTTTAAAGCTGAGAACAGTCTTGAGATACAATGCAAAATATACCCAATATTATTCAAGTCATTCTGATTTTTAGCTCAGGTTAGCATTCTCAGACAGTGGCCATTCATGTTTGCATTCCATTGTGCTGCTTTTCTACTATTTTCTGTCTAAATGGTGTTCTAAAACTTGAAGCTGAAGTCAAAAGAAGTTCAACTTTAGACATAAAAATCCATTCTGTGGACAATGTTGCCAACTGTACTTGAAACTTTTCAAAAATGCAAAGGAAAACGTTTTTCGTTTTTAGTACAATTGCTTGTCCTCTTTTGTACTCGCATAGCAGCAAGGCTCAAGTGCAGTCCAAGCTAAACCAAAAATATCTTAGAATTAGTCATAATGGGATATTGCTTTTATACAACAGCTCAATAATATTGAGTTACTTACATTTTAGTATTAGCTGTTGCTTTGTCTGTTTTTGTGTTGCCACCGAAAATAGCTCCAAACGAAAACACCACAGAGCAGCTGCGTCTCTGAACAACAAACTAGTCAAAGTTCCTGAATGAATCAGTGTTTTGAATGTATCAGTTGAAAGAATGATTCAGTGACTCACTCAAACTACTGGCGTAACAATGTAACTTGTAGAAAAGACGCACTGAAAAAAAACTAAACATAACTGGAAGTAACTTGTATGAAGTTAAATAATTGAATGCAACACAAATCACCAGATGGATGTGTCTAGCTCTCAGTTGGTGAGAAACTAAATCAACAACTGCTCAACTTCCATTTTTTTACCAAAATTGGCGACACCTATTGGTCAAAACGATGTAAATGCTACATAAACACACCAAACATGCATAAGTGGGAAGTGACATGTGGCCAAGTATGGTGACCCATACTCTGAATTAGTGCTCTGCATTTATCCCATCCAAAGTGCACACACACACAGCAGTGAACACACACACGGAGCAGTGGGCAGCCATTTTTTTGCTGCGGCATTCAATGTGTCCTAATATAATTACAAATGTCTATCAATCATTAAATACCATTAATTATGCAGTGTGTGTCAATATCCAGTCCTCTATTTTCATGCTGATGCTCTACAACACTGCTTGCTCTGCTTTAAATGGCTATTGTTGTGATACGCATCTAGGAAACAAGTAACAGCTTTGTCTGAGTCACGTGGAGAGTAAGAGTGCTGTCTCTAAATGAAAAGACTCTCTTGTAAACAGTGTAACTCTGTGATACGCTGTGCGGAGTTGTGACAGGTCCTTTAGAGAGCCATAGATTGAAGAGTGGCAGTGTTTCAAAGAGGCTCAAACGAATCTGCTTTACAAGAGGTAAATACTGCTCAGACTTCACAATAAAATCACCGCACATAGTGGCTGTGAACACTGGTGTCTTGACTGTGATCTTCAACTAATCATGCATAACACGAATAACATGACTCTGATGAATAGAAAGTTCAAAAGAACAGCATTTATATGAAATATAAATATTTTGTAACATTGTCTTTACTGTCACTTTTGATCCATTTAATGTGTCCTTGCTGAGTACAAAAAAATTCTTACTGACCCCAAACTTTTGAATGGTAGTTTAACTTTCTTTAGCATGTTTGGAAAGAGCATTTCTTTGTAATCAGTCTCACAAAATGTAGAGTGACATCTACTGTGCATGTGTGTTAGAATATGATCATTTTAAACAACATGCAAACTGTAAAGATTGCATATAGAGTACAAGAGCGTAATACATTACATAATTTACATTATGCTGGATAGTACAGAGGTTACTGTGCGCGTAAAGTCGCAGTGTGCCTACCCATTGTGACTCTGCCTTCCCGCTACAGGTGAACATCAACAGACACTGGCTAAACCATCGATTCTCCACTTCTACTGGCCTCAGGCTGTCCAGGCCACAGCTATAGCAGTTACACAACACATAACAGCCATTGCTGCTCTCTGCCTACTTTAACACTGTCATACTATGTATAACAGTGCTTGCAGAGGAAGAGGGAGGTCTAAATAAATCCAGAGCAGCTCTCTCCACTAGAAGGTGCACTCATCATTTCAGAGCTTATGTTAGTGATGTCAGAAATCCAGTGGACTGGTTTGCTTCAGGACTCTCTTACACAAGAAAAACCAACCAGAACAGAGCACTGAAAAAAACAACATATTCACACAGTGTAAATCTCATTCTTTCACATTGTCCAAGTGCTCATCAACACAGCAAAAATTACATTTACAACATAGGACAATGACATGGTGCAACACAGACACTTTAACAAAGGTATTTTTTGCTCAGAAAACCTGCTCAAAAAAAGTTCCACCACTTTTCTGCTAAAAAAAAAAGTTCCACCAAGGTCATTACTTAATCAATAAAATCTAATAAATTAAGCTTTAGAACTGAGTTTAGCACATAACCAACTCAAATTATGGTGAAGATAAATGTTGCTTTTGTTGCTTATACATACCCAATGCATGAGTGCCGCCGCGTTGAATAGTTCACCTGCATTGCCTTCCTGGGGAAACGAAGGTCTTTACTCATTGTGAGAGAGAATTACACTAACTTTTGAATACTATAGTTAAAACTCGGAAAGTGTGTCCGATTTTGGACAGCAAGGATGTGTCTTAGACACCTCAGAAGATTTCTCGTCTCATCTCATGTCTGCTATGTTCCCAGTGTCTCCATCCGCTGAGAAACATTGTGCTGAGACAATCTTGATGAACAAAAATTCAACAGAGTTTAGCTGGGCACTCTGGGAACTTGAAATAAACTTAAAAAAATCCACTATATCACCAGCATAAAGGCTCACCATAGCCTCTACAGTGCACCAAGTCCTGGATGAAAGTCTTTGGGAAATCACAACACTCTTAAGTTTGCCTTGCTGAATCCTTAAAGTCCTTAAAGGAAGAGCATAACAGGGAAAAAATGCCTAACAAAAAAGTATGCTCCAAAACTTACAAAAGTTATTTGCTGATATTTTATTAGTTGCATAAAAGTCTGAAAATCTGTGGGGAAAAGCTCCAAAATGGAGGTGAGAGGCTCATAATCCCATCAGATGCTCCACAGAGTGTGCTGTCCCATCCAGCCTCCTGGTGCCATTCTCTGAATCCAAAGTCCTGAAACTAAACTCTGGCCTGAAACAACCAGCCTTTGATAGAGAGAGAGACAGAAAGATAGAGGGTGGAGGGAAGGGGGAGAGAGGAACGCAGAGAGAGAAACTCTGTAGCACTGGTGCATGTGTATATAAGGTATTTTTCATGGGTCGGTTTGTGACAGTGTGTCCTGAGTGAGATGAGGCTCAACAATCCTAAACTCAACTTTTTGTACTTTGCAATCAATCAATCAATTTGTTCTTATTTTTTTTATTTATTTGTGTGTGTGTGTGTGTGTGTGTGTGTGTGTGTGTGTGTGTGTGTGTGTTAAGAATTATGACAAGAAAAATGTTTGCAGCTTAAATTCTGTAGAATATAAAACGTTGTGTGTAGTCTTTACATTAACCGAGATAACAGTGGTTTGGATGGTCTGTATTAAAAGAACAAGATAATATTAGAAAATATCTTGCAAACCAATACTAAATGACAACGTCAGGTGAGGGGAAGATAAGGAAAAGCCACTCATCTCTACCGTCTAGTGGACACAAAATATATATTTTCCACTTACAAAAGAAAGTACAAAATGAGGCTCCTTCAAACCTATTGAGCAGTTGACTTGACATTTTACTGTCATTTTCCTTTTATTTTTTTTCTCTTATATTTTGTCCATAAACATAAACTTTTTTTTGTAGTAATTCAGGTGACTGAACATGAAAATAATCCTGCAGTCTGACTATCCTTATTATGAACTGCAAATATATATTACCCTAAAAAATATAAATTAAAAATCTATACTATACTATTTCCATTATTAATTTATCCAATCTTGCATGCCTCCACATAACAGAAAGATAATCATCAGCATTGATTTTTAAAAACTGTCCTAAAATGCCTGCAGTGTGATATATTTTTAACCTCTAAAACAGTTTTAATGGCGTTTTTTTCTATACATTTTCTATAAAATAATATAAAATCTATTATAATAATGTCCTGAGATGCTGAGATAAGCTCCCCCACCCCTTTACCCTACATACAGGACAAGCAGTTTGGAGTATTTGTCAACTACCCTACTACAAGAGAACCTACAGTTCTTATATGTTTGCAAAAATACATGCAGATGACTTGGCAGCCTGTAGGTGACAGGAGGAGAGAAGAGACAAAGTTGTAGTTGATCTGTTTATGGGTGGGGCGAGGATGAGGGAGGATGAGGGCCACTGCAGGCACTTGAACTCAGGTTGTTGATATTGGCCAAACAGTCTTGAGAGGCAGATCAGGACACAACAGCATAACGCTCAAGAAGAATGTCAAGAGCAGCGTGAACCTTACACACAAGTTCTGGATCCAAAACACATCGAGCATCTCTGGAGAGTTGTTAAAGCAGAGGAAGCTGTAACAAAGCCGCACCCTTTGAATTCTAGTTGTCAAAAGCCTTTAGTAAATAAACAAGGGGAAGTTTTATTTCTTCTCTAAAATACCCACAGTTCAGATTATATTACTTCACTGAACTCACATGCTTTGTAAGTGCAGCGTAGCGCAGAAACAGCTCGCTAAATATTGAGGGATGCATGGGTCAAAATATTTGCCAATGTGAGATGCGTTAATCTCCAGTGGACATCTTGAATTAAGAACCAGAAAAGCTCCTGAAGATACATTACCACTCTGTGAAGGACTTCTTGGAGCAAACAGATCTTCTGTTATTATAACCCTGTAACATTATGTTAAAAACACTTTAAAGTTCCTGACACTAAATGTTAAATAAAGTCTCTCGCTCCGATTTGCTTCATCTCTTGCGGACAGTATTCTGACAGAGATATGGCTTGTTTAATCGTTCCCGTTCCTTCACCATCCTGTCATAATTCTCCAACAGCCTGTTTCTTTCTTTCTCGCAAATCCTTGACACACACAAGAAAGATCTTTTCAGCATTAAAAGTCACATTTGACCTGTGTGGACTTCCACTGTTCACCGAGCCAAGAGAACTGCTTTAGAGTCCATTAGACAGATGACAGGTTGACTCTTTCCACTTACATCACACAAACCAGCTGACATGAACACGGTGACCTGTGTTTAAACATTTCAGCTGAAACGGTTCTCTTGCAGATTTATTCTCAGATAAACAACTTCGGAGTTCACTGGTCACCTCTTGGAAAAAAAAACTTGATAACTGTAAGCAGTTAATAAATATTTGAAGTAATGTCTATTTCACAGTTTTCAAGTATTACACCTCCTCTGAGCTCTGCTAATTATTTCTCAACATTTATTGCGTGTGCGTGCATGGCTGGGGATGTTTACAGTGTTGTCAGGCTCTGACTTCCTCAAATCTTGGAAGTTTAACAGACACAGAAACAGCAGAGGCTGTAACATGTCAAAGGCACAGGCGTTAGAGAAATATTTTGGCACTGGCTTCCAAAAGTCCAGTTTTAAGGATTTGAACAGACTTTGTTCTGCATTATATGTTTTTTTTTTCTTTTTTTGTTTTGTACTTTTTGTTTTTGGGTATTAGTGCATGTAAACATTCATACAGACTGCATTGCTGGAAGCCAAATTAGTGATCATCATTTTATAGTGTAATTTTTTTATTTAATGTTATGTTATTTAGCTGAATGTTATATTTTTAGGTTACCTCTCAAAACATATGTACAGTGTAGTTTTTGGACCTTGATATACCTAAGTCAGCAGTTGTGTCAAATAATACATTTTAGGTTGTCAGTGTGGTTTGCAAGTTCTGAATTTTTTTGCTTTTCAGGCCTGACAGTATTTTTTCCCCTCCATTTTACAGTTATACTCTACCATTCAAAAGTTCAAGGCCGGTAAGATTTAAAATGTTTTTGAAAGAAGTTTCTTAAGCTCACCAAAACTTTTATTTGCATTTATTTGATCAAAACTACAGTTTCTATATTTTTTATTATTACAAATTAAAATAAGTGTTTTCCATTTTAATATAGTTTAAATGTAATTTATTCCTGTGATTGCAAAGCTGAATTTTCAGCATCATTACTCCAGTCTTCAGTGTCACATGATCCTTCAGAAATCATTCTAATATGCTGATTTGATGCTCAAGAAACGATTCTTATTATCAACGATGAAAACAGTTGTGCTGCTTATTATTTTTGTGGAAACTCTATACATTTTTTCAGGATTCTTTAATGGATAAAATGTTCAAAAGAACAGCATTTATTTGAAATATAAATCTTTTGTAATATTGTAAATGGTCACTTTTGATCAGTTTGTAATATGTCCTTGCTGAATAATTGTATTAATTTCTTAATAAAAAAAAAAAGTCTTATTGACCCCAAACCTTTAAATGGTACTGTGTGTTACCCTAATGCTAAGTAATAGATTTTTCAGCAAAACGTGAATGTCAGAAAAGATTATTTCTTTATATCTTTTTTTGACCTCAAAACACTGAAGGTGAAGAATCACGTGATTCAAACAATGTGAATATTATAATTGCTGGTGTTTGAAGATTGACATCAATAAAACCAGTTATCTCAAGAAGTTAAGAGCTAATTTAATCCTGAGTTAATTTTACTACCTGGTTGGACTTTACCAGGCTTAACAGACAGAACCAGTATAACTACATGGATAAAAAGCAGTTCATTTGATTGCTGTTGAGATAGGCTGACAATAACCACTTCAGGTCAAGACATCCTCCCAAACAAAGACATCTTTTTATGCTTCCACACAGCAGACAAACCACCTCCTTGATTATAGTGGTTATTATTGTAGCTAGAAGTGTTAGCATCAATACAAACTTTGGACGGCGGGCGAATGTCTCAGGCAGCCACAAAATTTGCCTTGTGATATGTTGTTACGTAGATGCCTGCGCCACAAGACTCCTGTGTGTGTTTTTGAAGCCAAGCCTCCCGGTAAGAGGCTAAATGAATGATTCAGAATGATTCAGATCCTACCTGGGAGTGTGAGCCAAAGTGAAGCGTCTCTGCAAAGCAATGCTGCGGTTCATCATCAGTCTGCGGAAGAGCAGAGGCGAGTTGCGGGGCGAACTCCGAGGAGAGTCCCGCGGAGACATTTTGGGGGAGCCGGTGGGAGAGTTTCCCTTCATCTTGAGATGCGAGGGCCTCTGAGGTCTCTCCTCTTCCAAACTCTCTGAGAGCATGTCACTCATGACAGCAGAGATCCTGTGTCTGCACAACTGGCAAAACAAGTGTCTAGTCGTGGCATGGGTCGCTCACTCACACTGCTGTCTCAACACAAAAACCACAGTCTACATCTCTCACCCTTCACTAGAGCTGAGAAATCCAGCCTTGCTTCAGAGATCACAGGCGCATTAATGGAGCCAGCCATCATAGCAATGGAACATCTCCCCTCGTGAACTCGCCTTGTTTACATAACTAGGAAGACTTCCCTCCAACAGACTAAATATGGCAGTGTGATTTACAATGAGAGGACTCCATGATAGAGCTCACAAAGTGGCCCCACCTCCGCATTAAGACTATTAGTGTGCGAGGTCCAGTGTTTACTGGTCTATAATGACTTCCCGTTCCAGTCCCCTGGTGTGCAGAAAAGCCAACTAACCAGCAGATTTCCTCCAAGAAATGCGTATGCCTTTCACATGCTCCAGGTTTACCAGGAGAAGTCACATGAAAGCTCTGACTATAAAAAGCAAAGTCAGATAAAGTCAGACA
This sequence comes from Sinocyclocheilus anshuiensis, assembly GCF_001515605.1. Taxonomy (NCBI): domain Eukaryota; kingdom Metazoa; phylum Chordata; class Actinopteri; order Cypriniformes; family Cyprinidae; genus Sinocyclocheilus; species Sinocyclocheilus anshuiensis. The sequence continues at coordinate 317,588 of NW_015558606.1, read as the reverse complement.
GAGAGCATGGCTCATGTCACGATGGCCCTCTATCACGGGCCCCATGGGCTTTGATTATCAGAGGGGAAAGGTTCCCTGTGATCCTCTGACTGCTGGATGAGTTGTGTATGCAAAAACAATACGCATGCAGTGGCCCCGAAAAAGGTTTTGAATACTTTAGAGACACTTAAAAATGTCTGTTGCATTACAAAACAAAACATTAAATCCTTTATTCAAACATTATAATAAAAATTACAACTCTTAATTAGAATTTTTTTCAGGTTTCCATTTTTTAAAACAATATGTGACCCTGGACCACAAAACCAGTCATAAGGGTCAATTTTTTGAAATTGAGATTTGTACATCACATGAAAGCTGAATAAATAAGCTTCCCATTGATGTATGTTTTTTTAGGATAGGACAATATTTGGCCAAGATACAACTATTTGAAAATCTGGAATCTGAGGGTGCAAAAAAATCTAAATATTGAGAAAATCGCCTTTAAAGTTGTCCAAATGAAGTTCTTAGCAATGCATATTACTAATCAAAAATTAAGTTTTAATATATTTACAGTAGGAAATTTACAAAATATCTTCATGGAACATGATCTTTACTTAATATCCTAATGATTTTGGCATAAAAGAAAAATAAATAATTTTGACCCATACAGTGTATTTTTGGCTATTGCTACAAATATACCTCAGTGACTTAAGACTGGTTTTGTGCTCCAGGGTCACATATAGCCTACACTAGCGTTTAGAAGTTTGTGGTCAGTAAGATTTTTTTTTCCCCTAAAAAGGAAATGAATACTTCAATCTCATCAGACATTAGTGAATCATTTTCATAGCTAAGGTGATAAACTACACCCTGTGGTAACCCTGTTGGGTTTATTTTTTTGCTTGGTTTGGTGTTTTGTTATGTGTGCAGTGACATTCAGATTTTTTAAGTGTGACAGTTTAGACATTTTAAATACATTTTGAAAGCCACTGTAATGTGAGGAAAAATGCATCAAGTTTTAAGCCTATATTGCTAACATTTTATGGCAGTATAAACAAAACTTCAAGTTAATGTCTTCAAAGTTCATGTGTAGCTGCACATTTACTAAGTCTGTTTATGACTTTTTGTCTTGACTGTTTTATTGTCAAGAGTTATTTTTCTGGTCTTTAGGGAAAAATAGCTCCCTCTTCTGTCTCTGTGCAAAACGTCAATTTCTGGCTCCGGATACTACATCAATTACTGAAAAATTGAAGTATACAGTATATAGACATGTAACAACTATTATTACAGTACTGATGTAGCTCACTGTACATTTAATGAAATTAGAAGTCTTTATTGCTTATATTAGTCACGAAACAACATGCACAACAGTGAGTGCTCCGTCTCCATCTAAAGTTGCTGACATGAAGCCACCCTTTTGAAAACAGGTACATGACGAACGGTCATGTGTAGGGTTGGCAACTTCAGTAAAGGAAAATAAGGGACAATTGTGATTCTTTATAGAAAAATAAGGGACAGAATAAGGGACACTAAAATATTTGTGTTGTACCACATAGTGTATGTCATTTCCGTGTCTGCAGTTAAGTATATGTATAAAAGGTGTATAAAAGGTTCTCATAAATAATCACATTTTGCTTAACCTATTTATGTACAATTATTCTAAAAATAATTTGAATGTCATACAAAAAACAAATGTCATGTGTTACACACAAACTATCAGCCTAAGTAAATTGCACCATTATAGAATTGTGACGCCAGTGGTGTAGTAATTTAGGAGGTGGATATGCTGTGAAATTACATAGCCTACATACATGACTATATGGCATAAATTTGAAAGCATAACTGAAAGTCTGAAATGCCAGTCAATAAAGCATTTTTTTTTTTAAACAATGGCAAAATTTGTAACTAAAATGTTATTGCAACCATATAGCCTATGAATGAATGAAAAATTTTAATTAAAGAGAACTTAGAGACTCAGAGTGTGGGCTGCTTTTGGTGCTTGGATTTGTGCTTCAATAATGAGGTCCAAGTTTAAGAATACACTAAGTTTATAAGCAGATTGCATGATTTTCCTCATTCTTTGCAAAATGTACAAAGCTACCCAAAATTAAGAAACCTTTCGTAAAATCACTGCTTAAGATTAAGTCATCTAAAGTGTCTTTAGAAAACAAAAAGAGCAGTTTACCATGAACTTTGAAAAGTCTCGGACTCCAGGCCATTGGGGATGCCGAGGGAGAAGGTGGTCTTGCGGGGTGTGTTCTCTGAATCTCCCTGAGCCAAAAGTCGGCGGGACAGACGGGGAAGCTGAAGGACCCCTGAAAATGTCCTCTTAACTGTACGGTGACCAGGCATGGATTTGGATTCGTGCAGGCCCTTCTGGTTCACAGGGTCCCATTCTCTCTGAATTAAATAGAGAAGGTATTTAATCTGCACCAATACATGATCTCTGTCTAGAACAGCACAGAAGACAGGTGTAGGCTAATGTTGACATAATTACTATTAATCAGAATCAGAATCAGAATTAGCTTTATTCGCCAGGTGTTTCTGAAGGGTGTCCGGGATGATGGTGTTGAAAGCGGAGCTGAAGTCCACAAACAAGATCCTTGCACAAGTCCCTGGTTTGTCCAGATGTTGGAGGATGTAGTGCAATCCCATATTGACTGCATCATCCACAGACCTGTTTGCTCGGTAAGCAAACTGCAGGGGCTCCAGCAAGGGTCCAGTAATGTCCTTCAAGCAGGCCAACACCAGTCTCTCAAATGACTTCATGACTACAGATGTTAAAGCAACAGGTCTGTAGTCATTAAGTCCTGTGATTTTTGGTTTCTTGGGTACAGGGATGATGGTGGAACGTTTGAAGCAGCGTTCCACCATATTAAGGTAACATATATAATAATAATAATAATATGACGTCAAATAACCAAGTAAAGGTATTTCCTTTTTGTTTTGTTTTTTTTCAATTAAATAATATCATATAATACCTGTTGATAGAAATCTTAGGGTGCACTTCAATGACTTCGTATGGGGGCAGTCGTGGCCTAATGGTTAGAGAGTCGGACTTGTAACCCAAAAGTCGTGGGTTTGAGTCTTAGTACCAGGAGGGATTGCTTGTCATTACCCACGACTGAGGTGCCCTTGAGAAAGGCACTGAAACCCCAACTGTTCCCTGGGTGCAGCAGCAAAAATGGCTGCCCACTCTGTGCACTTGGATGGGTTAAACGCAGAGCACAAATTCTGAGTATGGGTTACCATACTTGGCCACACGTCACTTTCACTTTTCACTTAAACTGGTGATCTGCATAGTCACAGTGAATCTATTGAGAATCAAAGCAGACAGGATGACTGTGAGCCTGATGAACTGATATAACCCACCTCTGATGTCCAGAAAGACTTCAAAGAAGAACTTCTCTTCATATTGTTGAAATGGGAGGCAACTCTGAAAATACACGCTTCATGATAAATAACAATAAATCTATTCAGAAAGTAGAAACTCTACTTTTTCAGGTGCCTGAAAAAAATACTTTCTACAGGACTATACAGTTAAATAATATAAAGATAATAAGAAACACTAAGCACCAGTCAATAAATAGGCCAATCAATATAACAATCAAAATTACTATTTTAATAATGACGGTTCAAATGTGCAGCAAATAAGACTTACCACTAAAACTGAGAAGATCTGGTAAGATGTATCGTGTTTTTCTTCCAAAAAAAAAAAAAAAAAAGTCATTTCACAAATATATTTTTGAAGCACATCTTCAATCCATGAGAGTTGCATTCTGGTCTCTTCCAAAAAATAAAAATAAATAAATGTTGTTTTCCAAGCCTGTGGTAAGTAACCTTTATAGCTCAAGAGCAAATGGTTTGTGAGAACATCCTGTCAGAACACCTGTTTTATCACAGTTTGGGAGCCCCTATGAATATGAGCAGCGTCCTGTCACTCTCACTCAGCAGGTTTGTCTGTGCTGCTGACAGCAGAGCAGATCACGTGCTGTCAAAAACTGTCATACACCACGGAAAGACAGATGCCTTGATAGATGAATAAAAGTTTTATTTTTTAATTTTTAAATTTAGATTCAACCTCAAAGTTCAAGTTATAATGCATAAATATAGAGTTAAATCTGACTCTAATTTATAGTAATATTCAATCATTTTATTTTCTTCCATTAAATAATCATAAATTCAAGTAGTTTCACATAATGACAAAGCAGACATCAAAAGTTCTATCCAACGGATAAATTTATCATAAAAAAAATACAAATTAATTAGGCAAAAATGTACGTGTTAAGGCAATTTATGAACATAATAGTAATAGTAACAATCAATAGTAACATTACTGCCTATGCAGCATCTGTTACAGCATTTCTCCAATGTACTGTATATGAAAATAATATCAGCAATTACTGTGATTAATTGCATGATAACTATAACTATAGATTACTATAAAAACTGTATTCTATACTATTATAAGAATATAATGTAAACAGTGTGATTTTATAAACTGCCCTTCACATGTCAAAAATACACAGATTTTGGACAAATACATTTTTCAATACTTTGTAAATTATTAAAAAACAAAATATCAATGGCAAGTAACCTTATTTATTTTGCCAATGTACCTGGTATTACGGGATAAAATGATATGAATTATATTATGTGAAATTTAAAAACAAAAAGCTGTCCATTAACAGTCTTGAATAATAAGATTTAATTATTTTTTTCGTGATTGAAGCGGAGTTTTTAAATATTCTCTTTCTTCAGACATCTTCAGGCAGTTCACTCAGCTTCTTTTGTGGCCTCTACTTGGTCTCCTGGAAAAACACAAATGTAATTTATCTCCTGTTACAAGGAAGCTTACACCAGGGAGGAGAGAGTCTCACTTTCATTTTTATCTTGCCAGAAGTTAAATAAACCAAGACTATATTATTAATTAAGTAATATTGTTAAGTAATTCTCACAAATGTATTATTATGTGATGCCATGTGTTATGTGACAGATGCAACCTTTCTTACTGTGTTTGAGGTAGGAGAGGTAAGTGTCCCATCCCAGGGTAATTATATTCACATAAAGGACACGAAACTTGGGTGGCAAGAAGTAGAAGTTTACCATTTGAGCTGCTGGCCAAACACACCAATCTGCCTAAAAAGAAGTATGTTATGAAACGTTGTCAGCTATGAACTTAAGTCATTTGGTTGAACTAAGGACAGATGCTTAACAGTGCAACATACCTTGTAAAACTCCCAGAATTTGTCTCTGAATTCTGCTTGTGCCTCAAACAAAGTGTGACCCTCCATCATACCCATACCTCCATAAATAAATAAATAAATAAATAAACAAGCAGGTGTAATATTCATACTTCATTTTTTTTTACATTATAAATCTCAAATATCATTAAGCATCCAACTGTAAAATTTACACTACAGGAATAAAGATTTTGATGTTTTGAAAGAAATCTCACCAATTCTGTATTTATTTGATTAAAAATACATTAAAAACAGTAATACTGTGAAATATTATTGCAATTTAAAATAGCCTACATTTTTATTTTAATATATTTTAAAATGTAACTTTTGATGGCAAATCTGAATTTTCAGCAGGCATTACTCTAGTCTTCAGTGTCACATGATCCGTCAGAAATCATGCTAACATTTTAAAATATATTCAAATAGAAAATGGTTTTACCTAGAAAGTACCAGGCTCCCAGTGCTGGCGATGCGACCAGCTGATCGGTAAGCACTTTCTTGCAGACATTACTGATGCCATTGCCTACAAAGTATTTGTCGAGCCACAGGTACCAGTAGTGCATGAAGGGACCCATAGAGCATCCGACGGCAAACATACAACCTATGGGGGCGCAACACCGCGAGAGTTCATAAATTTCGCGTTACTTTTTATGACAGGATATTCACACGATACCATAACAAAAAAAGAAAGAAAGAAAACGTTTTAAGTAACTACCCAATGGCACAGAAATGACAAAGATTATCTCATTTTTTAACAAGCCCAAGGTTTTTGGTAACAATTAGTTGTGTTGTCACCTGTACGCGACCAGTCACGTGCTCGGCCGGGCGTCCTCCGTCTCTCCCGTGTCTGCTGGATGAAATCGCCCGCCGCCAACATCCCTCCGCTGCTCACCGTGTTCGTCACGATCAGAAATCTGCCTCTGAAAAGCGGCTTCCAGTAACCGGCGATCCTTATGAGAAAATCCTTACTCTGACGAGATATCATGTTTAGGTCGATTTAACTTACATTCCTGTCAAGTTTGCGATCGATCAACGCTTGACGACTTCATTCGCCACTTCTGTCCGTTTATATATGGCGTAAGGTACCCCAAAACATGTTTAAATACTGAGAAGTTTTACTAACTTAAAATGGAAAGGAATGCATCTTCCTTAATACTCTCAGATAGATAAATAAAACATAGAGTTGTTCCGATATCCCCAAATTGTCCAGTTCGGCTGCAATTAGATCTCTAACACATGCAGATCTTTAGCTTTAATTCATAATAACCCAGCGGAGCTCGCATTAGCCGGTGACTAGGCACACGCGTGATTCCCTCAAGGACATCAAGATTGCGTCTTGGTTGCGCAAAACGTCGCTACATCAGTTTGACCCATCAATAGTTTCCTCCCGTTTGAACACGGATTACAGCTCATCATTTCTTCATTTTCGAGTGCCTACTCTTTATTAATAGTTTTTATATTAACGTTAGCTGTTATATTTATAAACCCAAAGTATTTTCACTTTCTTTGTAGGTCAAAATAATGTAGGACTCGGGTTAATAGGCAAAAATGTGAAACCACTGAGGAAGCATTTCTCTTGAGTAAAGTCCACTTTAGCATTGACTGATTTCTTAAACATTAACACAACAAGTAAATTAAAACTAAAAAAATGCAAAGGTGATGGAAATTTGCTTTTTAAATTTTGTTTATGCATACAAAACAGTTTTAAAATGTGACTGGATAAACATACAGTCTTGTCACCAGTTGTCATTTGCAGCCGAAAACCATGTACAAAATTAGGGTTTCATGTACATACAACCATAAAAAGATAACAACAAAACACTGCAGCATGTATTCGCTTGTGTTTCATGCATTTTCTCCATTCTTGACACTGTTATCGTAGTGATTGATTAGTTCATGCAGTAACTGTTGGTTTTCTTCTTCAACCCTTGACCACAAGCAGGTGGTTTGTCACCCTGTATGAACACAAAGAATGAAGACATCATGTGATGGACTCTTCGTTGACTAGATAAAACACTAAAATGATCATAAACACTAACAGGTTTACAAACAAACCTTGTACAAGCTGCACACAAGATTGAAGAGAGATGCCATCGCTTTATCCTGAAGAGCATCTGTGTGTTCCTGCAGGAACAACAATGTGCCATTTAATCACCAGGAAACACTGAACAAAAAAAAAAACATTTTCCTTATAAATAAACAAATACGTATCCTTACTCCATTAACAGTTATCCAAGGCACATATTCATGAGGGGGTTTCAGAGCATTTGTTTTCACTGCGTTTTGATGCATTAATTTATTGCCCTCCTCTCCCTTCACACAATTCATGACTGAATCCCACTTTGTATCAGGAAAGTAGACTCCGAGACACTGAGATAAGAGGTACAGATTAGCATTGCATTGGGGTTTACAATAAATAATAAATAAAATAAGAGAAGGTAAAATACTTACAGGCTGGGCAGCTTTCAGCACATCTACTCCTGACTCCATGCAGAAAATGACTGGAAAAGCGTTTATTCCTAACATACTCCACAAGCAGGTCTGATAGATAAGACTACAATTATAATACCTGCATTTCAAATTCAAACAAGATGCCTCCAATATTAACATCAATCTGCTTTAAAAAGCTTTAGGGGTGAAATCAATGGCAAAATCTCACCTCAATCATGTTACCTAGACATTCATCCTCTCCATGCTGACAAGTGAAGATGTACTTCCCTTGATCTTCTTTCTCCTATTGCGAAAACATTACGAACAGCATTTTAACATTTATTTAACTTATTAGTTTTACTTTTACTATGTGTAAAAGAAATTGGTAGCTATTTGCACGGTGCAAATTATGTTAATACTGTTTACAAGTTGTGAAGTTGTGAAGTAAATATCTCGTTTACACCTTGTTAAGTGCAAATAGCGATATAGATGCTAGTCATATAATATGTAAATAGAAGTAATGTGATGTCTGTCTGTACTGGGGTAAACTGTCTGAGCAACAGTTGGGAGTGTAAATATACCTGTGCATTTCCATATGGAACCAAATCAATATCCATTATGTCCTGCAACATAATGAAGGTTGGCACGAGCTGCAATACAAGAAACTGTCTGCATCCAGGACACAGAGACTCATAGTACAGGCTCACATTGACCGGGGCAGCGTTGGGCTTTGTTACGTTAAACTTCATGCATTGTTCCAGCACCTAAGAAAGAAGAGAATAAAGGGAAATACTCAGCTTCGTTCATAATAATCGGGCGTCCGCCTTCTTTGATGCCCAAAAAATGCAAAAAAATAAATAAATAAATAAATAAAAAACGTCGGGATTTCCCAGACAGTGGAAAGCATAAAAACGATAAGTGTAAATAGACCCATCATGTCAGGACGATTTGCATATCCAGTGTAGCCTTTCTAATGTAACTTCAAATGCAGTTTTATTTTTTCAAGTTAGCAAAATTATTGACAAAAGGAAATTCTAATAAAACATCCTAATCGTTTCGTGTTATGAAATTTAAGGACGAATTCGTAAGTTTTGTCAATGCAAGAGTCACTTACCCCACATTCGGCTGCAATGTCTTGAGAGTCGCACCATTGTGAAGGTGGATAATTACAGGAGTTTGCAAACCTGCCGCTGCATTTACTCAGCGAGCATACAGCGAAGAGCAGCACAGACACTTTAAAGCCGAGCATGATTCCTGTCCACCAGCTCGCCTCGATCTCTGAATGAAAATGAGTGTGTCCTACATTTTAAACTTTCTTCCTCCCACACCGGTGTAGTGATGTCCGGTTCGCCAACGAATCGTTCGATTTAACCGGTTCTTCTTAGTGAACCGGTTGAACCAGTTCACCAAATCTGACTGAATCATTTGAAACGGTTCGCGTCTCCAGTAAGCATTAATCCACAAATTACTTAAGCTTATCATTACGTCATCGTAAAAGAACCGATGAACCGTTTTTTTTGAACCGGTTCATTGAAACGAACTGTCCGAAAGAACCGGTTCGCGGAAAAGAACCGGACTTCCCATCACTACAACGGTGCCACATATTGATTGGTGTATAGTTACGTGACGTCATTAAAATCCGGCAAAACCTTGCACTGTAAATGCTGGAGACTTTTATTACAGCACAAAACATTATTGCCCTATCACGAGGAAGACAATAATGAAAACATAAACTGAATATATCGGCTGTATTTCTAAAGTAATAATAATAAAACAAAAAACAACAACAACAAACAAAAAAACCCGTTGGAACTTTGCACTTTATTTGTATTTTTTAAACGTCAATGACATACAGCACAGCACATTTACCAAATTAACTACTAGAATAGCGATTTAATCCCAGCTGGCAACATGACAATTTACTTTTCGAGTTTGAAGGCTCTCAAACGAGTTGCATTTTGCACGGTTTTTACCTATAAATGAAAATGTCTGGTTTCTGTGTGAACTTTATACATGACTGGTGTAAACAGTCACATGAACAGAGCTGTTTAATGCCATGAAATATGATGTCCGTGTCAAAGCTCCATAAAAGGAAACAATGTACAGGTGAAATGTTCGTAGCCTGATTGATAAACTGATTGATCCACATTATAAAACTGTAGATTCAAAATGGACAGTTCTAATTTGTTTTTATGGAATATTGCATTGTTCATTCCAAATGATTTATCCATGCACATTTTATTTAAAATTCATGTGACCTCGCAATCTTTAATTAAAGGAGGAGTTCACTTCCAGAATGAAAATTCAGTCATCATTTAGTCACCCTCTTGTTCCAAACCGGTATCAGTTTCTTTCTTCTGTTGAACACAAACGAAGACATTTTGAAAAATGTCGGTATCCGAACAGTTGATGGGCACTGTTGACTTCCATAGTAGGAAAAAAAGCCAATGGTGCCCATAAACTGTTCGGATACCAACATTTTTCAAAATGTCTTCTTTTATGTTCAACAGAAGAAAGAAACTGATACAGGTTTGGAACAAGTGGAGGGTGAGTAAATGATGGCAGAATTTTCATTCTGGAAGTGAACTGCTTCTTTAAAAGAATCATTTTAAAATAATAAATTCAATAATTTCTTCTTAATGACCGAGTAATTTTTCACTTTGTTTTTCACCACTAGTTCCAATTGTGAATTAAAAACACAATATAACACACACACCTGCACTAACTTGTTTTTTCAAGGCATGCGAGTTGTTTCATTTGACTATGCAATTGGCGAAAATTTCCCTTCACTGGGGAATTTGTGGGAATAAATAGGTTAATTCATGAACAGACGGAACAAGGAACATTCACTTTATATGTGCGTCAAGCAGCTATTATTAGGAAGGGCAGCATAAAAGTGTTAGCAGCATATTTCAAGATTTAAAACTATCCTGATCCAGCTGTAGGTCAAACAATGAAACATTCTCTAGGTCGGCGCTATAGTTGCTCAGATTTTTCCACCCTCAGGTAATGTAAGGGCACACGCCAAAGTGTTTGTCAAAAGACAACTGACACAACTAAGTTCTGGGTCACGGTACTTTCTGCTGCTTCAGCATGACATTCGTTGTAAAAGCAACAGATGTTCGGATCACATCACACATCACAAGATCCAAGTGATGACAACAGACAAGAAGGTGCAATAGACCCATCTTTTTATTGTCTTAAAAATAATTCCATCTACCTATTAAAGAGCCGTATCTCTGTAATGCTTGTGTACCTGTTTGAAAGACAAACAACACTGATGCAAACTGTACACAGAAAAATCTGCACCCAAAAACAGATTGGAGAGAACAGAAGTAGTAAAAGGAAATAAAAGTATGTACATAAAGTTTGTGCACACGCATCCAGTAGAACTGTACTGGGTAACAAACAGTGCTCCCCGTCCTCCATGTCTGATGGCACTTTGGTGTGCATTATCTTCAACAGACTACTTCACACACTCAGGGGAAACAAGACAGAAAGGTATCATTTAGTTTAGTTTAACGAGGTAAAGTATAATTAGTGGTTATGTATGAAAGCTTTTTCCACCATGGGATAAAAATCTCACAATTCAGAATTATGATATAAACTCACAATATATATATATATATTATATATATAAAATTCTGTTTTGTGTTTCCGCCATTGGAAAAAATAATAATAAAGTAATTCCAACTTTTTATCTCACAATTGTTAATTTTTCCCTCACAATTGCAAGTTTATATCTCACAAGTCTGACTTTATATCTCGCAATTCCAACTTTTTTTCCCACTCAGACGTGCCAGAAAAAAGATAGAATTGTGACACAAACTAAGCTTCCATAGTTATGTCATAACCACTATGCATGAAAATTTTATTTCATACTCTGTTATAATAGAACAAAAACAAATGTCTATTAAATATTTGGCCCTGCTGTATCTTACTTTTCAGTATACATCTTGTCGTTGAAAGACAGAAGAGGAAAAAAAGCTTGCTGTCTTAAAAATAATTCCATCTACCTATTAAAGAGCCGTATCTCTGTAATGCTTGTGTACCTGTTTGAAAGACAAACAACACTGATGCAAACTGTACACAGAAAAATCTGCACCCAAAAACAGATTGGAGAGAACAGAAGTAGTAAAAGGAAATAAAAGTATGTACATAAAGTTTGTGCACACGCATCCAGTAGAACTGTACTGGGTAACAAACAGTGCTCCCCGTCCTCCATGTCTGATGGCACTTTGGTGTGCATTATCTTCAACAGACTACTTCACACACTCAGGGGAAACAAGACAGAAAGGTATCATTTAGTTTAGTTTAACGAGGTAAAGTATAATTAGTGGTTATGTATGAAAGCTTTTTCCACCATGGGATAAAAATCTCACAATTCAGAATTATGATATAAAAAGTAAGCTTTCATAGTTATGTCATAACCACCATGCATGAAAAATGTATTTCATACGCTAAGTTATAATAGAACAAAAACAGAAGTCTATTAAACATTTGGCCCTGCTGTATCTTGCTTTTCAGTCTATATCTTGTCGTAGAAAGACAGAAGAGGAATAAAGAACTGCTAATTTTAGTTCTTGCTTTGGCTGAGACTATAGAAGGAAGTTAGAATTCAGTCTATAATTATTATAAACTTTCCATCTGGACTTTTATTATTCTATGTAACTTGAGACTTGAAAAAGAAAAATATGTCTGCTATGGAAAAAAAAAAAAATCAATGAAGAAGAAAGCTAGCAAACCTGCTCTGGGTCACAGCTGCAACCTAACAGACCATATTAAACTTCCTTTTTATTCAGAAGAAAATATGTGAGGTGAGGGAGCACTGTTGAACAAAAAATGAAAACAAAATCTTCAAGTTTAAAACAACAGAGGCACAAAAAAGACAAGAAACCCCATCTAACAGACTCCTTTCAGGACCAGACAGAGCATGTCTGAAAATACATCTTCTATTTGGTTAATTAGATACTGTAAACATTTGTAACTGTACTGAATGGAAGAGAGATATTCAAGCTAGCTTATCTTTGAATCTGTAAGGTCATTACTTACAATGAGGAAAAAAAAAACAGACATACAATTAGTCTCTCTTTAAAAAGGAGTTGAAGAAAAAAAATGACAAAGAACAGACCCACTTCTGCACGATCACAACACACTGACACTACAGGCCTGTCACTAAAATGCGTAATTTACCTGCGTAATTTCAGTTGCTCATAAAGGCTGTCAAGCTTCATTAATTGTCACTCAAAATCACCTCAAGATGTGCTCGTATAGTGCATTTAGAGGCTTTTACTCCACTGCTTTATCTCACATAAACTCGTCACATCTGGCTCATTCTCTGTGCTCTCAGTGACCTGACGTCTGTCAGTCAGAACATTCAAGGAATCATAACCAGTGTCTCTGTTGTCGCTCCACTCCACACCATCATAGCAAAACAACTTCATCCTATCAATATAACAACAAAACAAACCGGCGTATACCAAAAAAACAAGCTTATGAAACAAAAGCCTGCCTCATTTTAATGTTTGTGGCAGATTTATAAACAAAAAAGAATCAATCTAAAAGGAGGATGTCGAAAGCAAATGATTCAAGCTAGTTTAAAATTTCTAAGTTTTAATTAAGTTTGAATTCTAACTTGACTTTTAAATCAACTAGCTTTCTAGAAAAAACTGATGTAGTGTATTTAAGTTTTTTTTTTTTCGGTTAAAACGCAGCCTTAATAAAAAAGCCTGTTTATACCAAGATAAATTCCTTGATTGGAACAAAAATGCGGTCCAATTTTTGCTTTCAATTTGTCTATTTAGACCAGGGGTGCCAAAACTCGGTCCTGGAGAGCCGATGTCCTGCAGAGTTTAGCTCCAACTTGCCTCAACACACCT
>NW_015558606.1:264756-304018 GCF_001515605.1 Sinocyclocheilus anshuiensis | reverse complement strand
GGGGTTGGAGCTAAACTCTGCAGGACACCGGCCCTCCAGGACCGAGTTTGGGCACCCCTGATTTAGACCAAATGCGTAAAAAAACGGAACAAGTGCTGAATGAAAATGCAATTTCTCTCCCTGACAGTAGGTGGCGTTTATGGAAAAGCAAGAAAAAAACCCTGCTGTGCTACAGACACTATTGTCTGTAAGTGCCAACAAATTAGTTTTATGTAACAGCAATGGCTCTGGGCATGTGACTAAAAAGCCTGAATCTTATTGGTTGGTATAAAGGGATATAGTTCACCCAAAGCAAAATTCTGTCATCATTTAGTCACCCTCTTGTTCTAAGCCTGTATGATTTTCTTTCTTCTGTTGAACACAAAATGCTAGTAACCAAACAGCTAATGGCAGCCATTGACTTCCATAGTATATAGTAAAAAAAAATACCATGTAACTCAAAGGCTACCAGCAAATGTTTGGTTACAAACATTCTTCAAAATATATTATTTTGTGTTCAACAGAAGAAAGAAATTCAGGTATTTTTGGAACAACATGATGGTGAGTAAATAATGATTTTTTTTTTCTTTTTCATTTTTGGGTGAGCTATTCCTTAAGAACACCTATCTGTAAAAAAAAAAAGTGTCACGTTGACGGCATGCAAATGTTTGTGTCAGTCTGATCAGATCCATTATCAGCCGTTTCATCAAATTCAAATGTTTATCACAATGAATGTTTGTCTTGGTGTAAACAGGCCTAAACACTAACCTTGTAAAATGGATGAAATTACTCCTGTTGTTAAAAAAGTACCTCAAATGAACTGACATCCATGAAAGTGCATACTGGTTAGGGCTGCACGATAAATCGCATGCGATATTTAATGCGTATGTTGTCAGAAATCCGGTTCTGTAATCAGCGGTAAATCTCCATCACCTGCGGGATTTCACATTGAGCAGCATTAACTACACAGAGCCGTTGTTCACTGACGAGTTGCGCAAAAAATCGCGTGAATATGAACGTGGTTTTGCGCAGCTCGTCAGTGAACAACGGCTCTGTGTAGTTAATGCTGCTCAATGTGAAAGCCCGCAGGTGATGGAGATTTACCGCTGATTACAGAACCGGCTTTACTGATAAGATGCTCGTTAAATATCGCATGCGATTTATCGTGCAGCCCTAATACTGGTTAAGACCAAACGTCATTAAAAGCTTAAAAGCTAATGTTAAACATTACAAATAAGAGGTCCTTTCATTTATCATCTTGATACTCCCAACAGACCTGTAATTAGAAAGTGTTTTATTTGAAAGTATATAACAGAATGCGTTTGATGAGATGACCCTCCTTTTTTTCAATTAAAAAAATCGTGTAGTTGTGCTTTGAAAGCATTTGATAAGCAAGCTAGCACTTGCTCAACTTGGCTGTAGGGCTCAAGGAGTATATAATATATATATATTCTATGGAAGTGAAGCATTCTGTACCGCCCCAATCACAGGAAAGCTCCTCCAGGACACATGGGCAGAAGGCACTTTTAAACCACTTCCTCTCAAAGTATGTCTCATTTAATTATACTTTCTTAGTAAGCAAGCACAAAATTGCTCAGGTTCTTGCTAAAAAGCATTTAATCATCACTCACTAAATATATGTTTCTTCATCCAGCAGACTGTATGATGTTCAGAACAATGTCTCATCTGACTATACGAGTCACAGCAAAGCCGAGGTCACAGGATGAAACACTTAGGGGTGTAGTTACAAAACGCCCAACAAACAGGACTCATTTCCTATTACAAACATAACATTCCACCTGATAATTTTCCCGAAAATCTGTAATCATATCCTAGTTTAAAGGGGTCATATGATGCGATTTCAATTTTTCCTTTGCTGTAGTATTGTTGCTGCCGCCATGTCGTGAAGGCGCTGTGTGTTTCGTTGTGAAAGCGAAACTACTTTGTTTGGCCTTCCAAAAGAGGACGATATCCGGTATTCGGCCAATCACAACGCACTAGATAGCTGGCCAATCAGAGCACACCTCGCTTTTCAGACCGATGAGCTTTGTAAAAATCGACGCATTTCATAAAGGCGGGGCATAGAGGAGAAACAATAATGTACAGTATGTGGAAAATAATGTGTTTTTTGAACCTTAAACCGCATAAACACATTTCATTACACCAAATACACAAAATAATGTTCTTTTTAGCAACGTCATATGACCCCTTTAAATCACAAGAGGGTTTTCCGTACCATTTTTGCTTGTGCAGGTTGAATAACCTTTCTAAGCGAGTGGAAGCTCCTGTGCATGTTGTTGCTTTGGGATCACCTTTGTTCTGCTCTGGATCTCAACAGTTCTCTATAGCTATGCATCATTCTCACGTTACAAGAGTCAAATATTAAAGCACCAGGAAGCACCAATACCAGCCCACAGAAACCATTAAGATGCCAGACTTCCAACTCTGTGGTGTAATATCTCAAAGAAAAGCACATAATTGTTGATGGCTATTTATTCTGACCATGACGACTAGCTTTAAAGTCGCAGAATAGAAGCTAAAAGGACTTCAGTGTCCCTCGAACATGTCTGATATAATAATAATTAAAAAAAAAGGTTTGTTTCACATCTTCTATAGGACAACTCACATAAAGAGGAATCTATTCATATGGTTGGCAGAAGTGAACTACCAAACAATTACACAGTGACATAACAGCTAAAAGATTGATTATCAACAGCTGCAACTTTCGGTTAATTCCTCATATCATCTCGTCCCTGGCCCGTGTCCTCATCGAAAATATCCAGGACTACGACACTAGTTCGAGCTTTCATGGAATAATATGACACTTTCCTCTCCTCACTTTCCTCTCTCTTGTGTTGGGACAACAATTACAGAGTAGCTGTGATTTTACCGTAATTACTGCAGCTGACTTTGACTGATACGGAAAAAAACTATGGGCTTACAAAAAAAGCCATACGTTTACTTACGATAATATACTGTGCTTATCTGTTCTCTACGATAAACATAAAAGTTTGGTGTTAGTATAGCTTGCTCTGTATAATGTGCTTAATCATGCTTTATATGTGTGTCCTGGGCCGTCTCGTGTGGCGGTGCTCATCTAGGCTGCTGTGTGAGGACCGGGTAGGCCAGGGTTACATTCAGTGAGTCGTTGTGCTGGACCAGAGAGGTGTGTTTGTAGTGCAGGACCAAGTCTTTCAAGGAACCGTAAAGGTTGTAGGGCTCAGCAAATCCAAAACCTGTGGCCGTCTTGTAAACCACACAATGTTTGATCTCTCCATCCATGCTGTTGGAAAAGAAGAGAATGTCAGGCCACAGCTCGAGAAGAGAACTGTGAAGAATTGGACGATTCCAGTTCCAAGTTCCTCTTAACACTTCTAGTTCTAGTCTAGTCTTTCAGTACTTTTAAGGAATCAATATTTAGAAAAAAAGAAATGTTATAGTTTCAAGACCTTTTTTAAGACCTGCACAAAAAAATTTATACTATATGTCCATTTAGAACAAACCATTAGAATCTCAAAAGAAAAGATGTATCTAAGATTATTTTATTTAATTAAACAGGCTGCGCCACACATTCAACTGCAAAACAGGGTAACTGCATGTTTAAAATACTTACGACTTGTTTTATTCAAAATATCCATATATGTATTGAAATTGGTTTGTACTAATATATCAATATACATTAGAGGTTGATCCATATTGAATTTTGCCAATAATGTTTAAAGAATAAAAAGGCAATAAAAACTAGTAACTGAAACCAGTAAAATCTAAATACTGAATGTGTTAAATAATATTTTTAGTCTTTCCTTCCCGTGATGGGGCGGCCCAGAGAAAAGCTACAAGAGTTTATGCTTAATTAAAATGCCAGATACAGTTTACTGTGTAACCAAAACACCAATAATATCCTAAAAAAAGATGCAAGTCTTTCAATTATAAACAAGCCTAAAATGCAAAGGGACTCTTACTTTGGAATGTCTATTTTCTACTTATTACTATTTATTAGCTGCTCATTCAAAAAGGTGAGGGAAATAAAATATGCGCTCTTTCAACCATCTACAACATATTATAATATAAGCATCATGAAGTAAACATTGTAGTAATTCATCAAGACCATAAGCAATCGCTTGGCACAAATGCACAGTAATCATTGTTTGTGAACTGTTCTGAAAGTGTCAGCCTATAGAATGTGCATTCTGACTTTGAAATGTGCAGCTCTCACATTTATTTAAGCCTTTTGAAGTTGAATAATCACATGAGAACATATCGTGATTCCTGTTTTTCAATCCCCAAATTTAACCTCTTAAAATGATAAAGTTATTTTACCATTTAAGATATTTCAGACGTTTTATGGCCTTCAATTTGATCAAACTGACTTTTTTTAAAGGACCAGCGGAAATACATTTAAAACATTCCATGCAAATTGTGCATTTATACACACTCTTTAATGTCTTTTTAGAGACTGTATGTAATCCAATAATATTAAACAATAAGACAAAGAAATCACAAACTGGACCACAAGTCTTTTTTTTTGGGAGTCGGACTATACAGGATGTATGGTTTCTGAATTAGTAAAAGGAACCGATTCATTAGAATTGTTTGTTTTGTTATGGGATTACACTGGTTACGCTGAATGTTTTGCGCTCTAGATTCGGTGTTACGATTTGATTATCAATGCCATTCGGTTCCATTATTTTTTTAAAAAGGAACCGGTTCTGAATAAGATGCAAACTATAGCTGCAGCAAATGTGATGCTAGATGTGGTGAATATGGAAGTGCTTCAGTAACTCACACTACAGAGCAGGCGAAAGAGCCCTTCTGGGTCTGGCTCTCTCTGATGAGGAAGGTGCCCTCTCGTTTGCCTCTCAGGAGATCCTCCGCCTGTGTGCGCTTGATGTCCCCAAAGTACCAGGTACACTCGTCATGATGTGCTTGATCGTCATCGTCATCCAACAGAGAATACAAGCTGAAAGGAATGATTACTGGGGTTTTTTCTATATTTGATGTACCTGCCCAAAATATCATGATTTTGTTTTATTAATGACATTGCATTGTGCAATAAGATATATTATTTAACATTCCTGCTTGCTGTTTATTGAATTTTTTATGCCATGTCATCACCAATGTCTATTTTTGTGGTAAAAACAGTAGTTTAACATACAAAGACAAACAATAAACAAATCCACTATTACATCTCTATAAAATGCAATGTAAGATTTTTCAATTTAATATTTGACATGATTTCAACATTGTTTTGTGGTAAAACCTTTTTTTTTATTTGAGTACTTTTGTCTAATGATTTTAAAAGCAGACAGTCAGTCCATGTTTAAATGTTCAAAATCTAATGTTAAGTCAAGTTCAGGGAGTTCTGTGGGTATCCCAAAAGGACCAATGGACCTGGGTCTGGCTTCATACAAATTCAGATTTCTATTTGAAAACATTATCTAAGGACAAACTGAACAGAACTTACTCCTCTGATTCGTTCTTTATACCCAGCCATTCGTTGATCTTCCTTTGTTTGGTGCCTTTCTGAGTCAACCATCTGCAAAGACATTATCAGTGCTTTTAACATCGGCAATGGTTACCTGTGAATAAATACCCAGAGTGCAGTTTCCTAACACGCTTTGCTGAATCTACAGCATCACAACAAAATAAATTATATTGTGAGCTTGCAGTTACGCCTGCATACCACAAAATAATGTCAAGACAAAATGTTTTTATATAGCGTTGTCTTTACTGGCTTCACTCAACAGTGAGAAAACTTGACTAGCATAGTCCAGTTCACAAACAAATAACTTTTAAGAGCCAGATCTTGTAATTAATCACTCAAACAAACTTACAAATTCACAGGTTTAATCAGTCTGGTGAATCTATACTACCGTTCATAAATTTGGAGTCGGTATGTTTTTTTGGTTGTTGAAAGAATTAATTTTATTTATCAAGGGTTCATTAAATAGATCATATGTCGCAGAATTTTTTTGTAACATTATAAATGTCTTGTACTCCATTAAATGGTGTTCTTTTGAACTTCCCATTCATCAAAGAATCCTAAAAAATGCATCATGGTTTCCACAAAAATATTAGACAGCACAACTGTTTTTGACATTGATAATAATAAGAAATGTTTCTTGTGCACCAAATCGGCATATTAGAATGATTTCTAAAAGGATCATGTGACACTGAAGATTGGAGTAATGGCTGCTGAAAATTCAGCTTTGCCATTACAGGAATAAATACATTAAAACAAAAAGTATTTTAAAATGCAATAACATGGTTGCTCATATGACAACACATTTGCAACACATCAGTTTTGTAAATAAATATATTTTAATTTAAATAAAAAAATGTTACATTATAAAGTGAATTGTTTATACGGAATAAACAATTCATGGAAATATTATAGTATACATATATTGGAGGTGTTCTTACACAAGATATTGGTCCCTTATCTTCCTCAGCTGTATGAGGTCTGGTTTCAAGCTGTTCATCCTCTTGTCTATCTCTCGATTGTCTGTGGCTTGTCGCTTCAAGTCCAGTTCCAACTTACTCTTGCTGTCATGTATCTCTGTCACTCTGGATTTCAGCTTCTCAGAGTTGCTCTGAATTCTGAATAGACAGTAAAAAAAGGTTTCCCACTTATATATATAAGCCAAAACATGACTCCCGATTCAAATTAACGCCAAGGAGTTATGGGACACATCTTTTGCATTATAGTGGTCTGATGTGTAATGAAAAACAAAAGTACCTCTCAATCTCCTTGTCGTTGCCTTCTCGGCGATACTTCTCAATGCTTTCTCTGCTGAGGCGCTCCTGGGTTTCACACTGCTCCTCAAAGATCTTTATGGTCTCATTAAAGGCCTCTATGGCTGTTCGTTTCATCTGCAGCTTCTGAGAGAGATCGTACAGACCATCTCCGTTAGTGACTGTTAATTAGATCCAAATGCATAGGCAGGAGAGATGAAATGCAACCTACTTGTGATGTGCGTGTGTATTCTTCATACAGTACATCATATTCACGACTCTTCTCCTGATACTGCTCGTGATAAACCTTCAGCTGCTCTCCTACTGCCTCGACACTGTCCTCTTTCACCACCTGATCCTGCAGAGCACAAGATGTGTTCACAAGCCTTATTCACCCCAAAATGAAAATTCATTATTTACTCATCCTCAAGTTGACTAGAGATATGCAAGAGATATGCAAAACTGTATTTCTGTCATGACAACTCGCGGAGGGATTGGCATGGTAATGTACATGGCAATGTTAATGTATTTGGTCTTGACGGAATAGATCTGCTACACTGCTGCTGCTGCTGTTGCGGCAGAGCAAGTACCGAGACTTGCTACTGCCAATACAGCCACAACATGCTGCTGTGAGCGTGTAATAAACATTGCTGCTGCAAATATAGCATACATGAAATAACCCCAATATAGCATACATGAATCACCTCGTAGCAGATCTATACAGGTGGAGCTGGGGAAGGTGGAGGGTTTCTGAAGCAAGCTGCAACTGCTACGGCAAGCACTAGTCATATATTTGAATGTTGAGCAGCGAGCTCATTGGCTACCGATACAGGAGAGAACCAATCAGCTGTGCCATGTGATGATGTCAATAGGTTAGATTGAGTTAGACCTATCGGACTGCGCCATCTAGAGTTTCATGCCAGAACTCTGTATTAGGGCTGTGCGATTAATCGGAATCATCATAAAAATCGGGAGTACGTGTGAACTTGGCACAACAAATCTAGTTCAACATCTGAGGCAACACCACAAAGAGCTCTATGACCAATTAATGGCAAAAAAATCCCTGGACACGGGATTTATAATTTTTTTTCTGCTATAGAGACATTTTGTTGCACCTTTACTTAGTTATTATTTTGCCTTATGTCACGTTATAGCTTTTTGATAAAGCTCTAATTGGTTTTCTTTTGGAAATATGTTTCAAATTCACACTGAATGCATTTATGACTGTAAAGCATGTCTGTGTGTGTCAAAATCGTGATTAAAATCGAAATCGCAAAATTGATCAAAGAAATTGTGATCGTTTTTTTTTGTTCGTATCGCACAGCCCTACTCTGTATATATCTTAAATTGACTATTCGGTGGATTGCTTGAGCAACTGGTCGACTAATCGGTCTTGCAGAAGTTTAAGGACCCAATTCACTCTCGACAAAGTTGTTCTTTGTTATTTGTTACTAGTTAAAAAAAAAGTAATACATTATACAGTATTCTATTGCGTAATCGTCATGGATCAATGGCAGTTCGACAGTGTTTAACATCTGACACAAAGTTTCTGAAAATGTTGTGCTGGTGAGCTGTTTCAAACCACCGAAACAACCTCTAAAACACCTTTGTTTTGGCCAGAGCTAACGCTACGTTTATGTCATCCAGTGGAACTCTCATGTACGTGCATACAACAGTTAGCGATAGCTAGAGATTACTGTTTATAAAGTTTTAAATATGGATATTTTTCTTACACAAACGCATCGCTTCACTTCAGAAGGCCTTTATTAACCCCCCAGAGCCGTGTGGAGTACCTTTTATTTTGAACGCACTTTATTTTGTTTCAAAATCCCCGACTACCATTCACTGCCATTATAAAGCTTGGAAGAGCCAGGACAATTTTTAATATAACTCCTATTGTATTCGTCTGAAAGAAGAAAGTCATATACACCTAGGATGGTTTGAGGGTGAGTAAATCATGGGGTCTTTTTTATTTTTGGGTGAACTATCCCTTTAAGAAGTTTTTTTTTTTTTTTTTTAAGTTTGTGCTTTTACTGTGTTTTTGGACATTGAAAGTCAGTCTATAGGTATAGGTTGACGTTAACTCTGATTTGGTGACCTGGTTCATCCAGCTTACTAAAAAGAGCCGGTTCAAAAGAATGATTTGTTCATGAAGGCAATGAATTACAAGTAATAATGTTGTAATGTTCAGTTTCATTAGGAGCCACCAGTATTAATTATGTGTTGCTTTTTTTGACTGTGACTGTAGCCATTGACTTGCATGTTATGAATCACCAAGGACCAACCCTGCTAACACACGACATAACAGTTACGTAATGTATTGGTACTTTTTGGTAATTTCATGACTTACCAATTGACAACGTAACTACGACGTTGCATGTCCGTAATTTCATTAACATCAAATTACTAACTCACAACGTCAACAGTACGTCCTCCTAACATTGTAAGCTTACCAAGGACGTTCCAGATACGTAATCTATTCATAATATATTGGTCATTTCATGACTTACTGGTAATGTAACTGCAACGTTGCGGGGACGTAATTTCATTACCATCATTTACACATTCTTTATATGCTCTTATTACCAAAAATTGCTATTTGAAACGTGTTATTAGACACAAGATTTAAATTTCCCTTAAGATAATGCGCCTGACACTTCTCTCTGTTTCTCATCAGTTATATCAAAACAGTTCAACAACTGCGTCAGATTGGTTAAGTAACATTACCCACAGTCTACTTTAAGTACTTTTTGTTAATATACCTCTGTGATTATGGTATCTTTCCTTAATTATCTGAAATGTCTCCTAGCAAATGTTGCTAGCATAGCATATCTGTTTATAATGATGTTGAACACGGAACGTCCTGAATGCTGTATTTCCTATGTTTTTATTAATAATTTGGGTGTATTTTATTGTTCATATTTGTGCATTTTTGGAAACAAATGACCTGAATTAATTTTGTGTCTGTATTCATCATTCACAGCTGTTGAAACAGCCTTTAAATTAGTTTGGGGACATAAATGTGACCCTGGAGCACAAAACCAGTCTTAAGTCGCTGGGGTATATTTGTAGCAATAGCCAAAAATACATTGTAAGGGTCAAAATTATAGATTTTTTTAATGCCAAAAATCATTAGGATATTAAGTAAAGATCATGTTCCATGAAGATATTTTGTAAATTTCTTACTGTAAATATATCAAAACTTCATTTTTGATTAGTAATATGCATTGCTAAGAACTTCATCTGGACAACTTTAAAGGCGATTTTCTCAATATTTAGATTTTTTGCACCCTCAGATTCCAGATTTTCAAATAGTTGTATCTCGGCCAAATATTGTCCTATCCTAACAAACCATACATCAATGGAAAGCTTATTTATTCGGTTTTCAGATGATGTATAAATTCATATTTCTTAAGACTGGTTTTGTGGTCCAGGATCACAAATTATGTTAAACTTCTGCATGTCCACCCATAGAAAATAAATAATTGTAAAAAACCAACTCATTACCAGCACACAACTATTGATCCACAATGTTACAAAGTTACGATGTAACTTTGGTCACCAGATTACGTCGCAGTTACGTAACAGTTATGTATTTTTGTTAGCTGGGATGGTTTTCGCTAAACATCTCACCTGAGGGTGAGTAAATTAAGAGCATTTTTTTTATATTTTGGGTGAACTATCCCTTTAAGGGGCATTTACATTAAAATACATCATTGGGTTCAAAAACAGCTAGATGAAGGGAATGAGAGTGGATGCAGAAGTCTCAAGACATTTTGATGATTTTTTTATTTTTTTTGTTTTGGACACTGAAAGTTTGTGATCACTATGATCTGTCATTGTATGGAAAAAAGTTCCATGTGAAGATTCTTAAAAAAATCATTTTGGTATATAAGGGTGAGTAAATAAAGACAAATACTTCATTTTTTTCATGAACTACCACTATAACAGACTGTGCCATCAGTTTGATCAGAATGGAGGATCATACCTGCTGATATTTAGACACAGGGAAGAGCAGGCGAGTGTCCAGCTTGGCGTTGTATTGGGCCAGCGACTCATGCTGGTAGTGGTTGATGAGCTCCACCACAGAGAGAAAAGTAAGAGGCTCTGAGAAGCCATACTTCCCCCCGCGGTGAAAAATCTTGATCAGTTTGTTATTGCCTCCTTTCCTGGAATAAACAACACAAGGCTTTGATCATGTCTTGTCTCCGTTAGAAATTTCTCTTGGTAATGATGCATATCAAACGAATGATACAGCAGCACACCTACGCAAAGTATTCATCTCCTATTAGATATCACACGAACCACTGTTTGGTCTGAGGAGGCGCTCACCTGAGGGTCAAGGTATACTCTCCCTGCACTTTGCTTGATGCGTCCCGCACCAGGAACGTACCATCAGGAGTGTCTCTCAACTTCTCATTCACCTCCTCTCTAAAACCACGGGCATCAAATACAGATTCATCATATACAGAAATGTGTGACAATCTTAATTACAGCCGTATAGGTAATTTTGTCAGTGATTTACCTTGAAATGTCGCCCCAGTACCATTCAGCTTCACTCAGTAAGTTGTTGTTTCCATTGGTCACAGATGAGGCCATGGCTTTGGCTTTGGGCGGTTTAGGAGGGAGAGCTGGATAAACAAGGCAAATAAGATACAAATATTTATGATTAAAATAAATACATTTTTATTTATCCCCACACGACTGGGGCCAACATTTGCTTTCACGACTTTCATGCTTCGTCACCATAGAAACGTGCAATGTTATATTACAGGCACAGTGTCTCTGGAGCAACCTGTCTTGCTCAAGGGTGTAATGGTGATCGCTCAGGGATCAGCCCTGCAACCTTTCAGTTACTAGCCTGGATATTAAACAAAAACATGAAGTTTTCACTTCTGTAGTAGAGTTTAAGTCTACACTACAGGGAAGATACAGCTTTTTTGGTCAGATAGACTGACTGACCAACAGACAGACAGAGATAGACCGACCGACCGACAGATAGATGATAGACAGACAGACAGACCGACAGACAGATAGATGATAGACAGACAGACAGACAGACTGACTGACAGACAGATAGACAGATAGATGATAGACAGACAGACAGACAGACAGATAGAGATAGACCGACCGACAGACAGGATAGATAGATAGATGACAGACAGACAGATAGACAGATAGATAGATGACAGACAGATAGACAGATAGATAGATAGATGACAGATAGATAGATAGAAGACAGACAGATAGATAGAAGACAGACAGATAGAAGACAGATAGACAGATAGATAGATAGAAGACAGACAGATAGACAGATGACAGATAGATAGATAGAAGACAGACAGACAGATAGATGACAGATAGATAGATGATAGATAGATAGATGACAGATAGATAGATAGATAGATGGATAGATAGATGACAGATAGATAGATAGATAGATAGATAGATATTTAAGCAATGTATGCAAGCTGATATCTAGACTAAAATGAGCAGAACAGAAAGACTTACAGCTACTAAGAATAACACACAAAACATTAAAACAATCAAAATCAAAAAGACAGCCAACTGTCTTCTCCTGCACAGGAAGTGCATACCTATGTGGCAAAGGATGAGAACTGCGATTAAACTTACCAGCAGGGCTCTGTCTGTCAGAGGCTGAAGCAGTGGATGTCCTGTATAGTGTCCTGGAGTCCAGACCTAGCACAAAATTGAGGCATTAGCTCATCTCTCAAAAATAGATCTTCCATGCCAGCTTGGATTAGAGGAGCAGTTACATCTAAACATTAAATGTAAAAGCCCAGAGATATAAATATATCCAGTCACGCTATCGGGAGAACTGGGAAAACAGCCCAGCTGAATCCCTGAGCCTCGCTTTAGTCTGTGAAGAAGTGAGAAGACGGCTTCAGTCGAGCCAGACTATCTGAGCGTCGCTCAGTCTCTCGCTCAAGGGAGAAAGAAAGGGATGGCTTACAGTGAAAGAGGAAATCTGGATGTTAATAACTGCCATATGGTCTAATAAGAAACATTTCACACCTCGGGTTTCAATATTATTTTCAATGTGGAAATATCTATTCAAAAATAAAATCAATTTAAAAAATAGATCATTTCAATGTGTTTATATTTTCGTTCTTTCTTGTGGCTGGAGGCGCTCTGCAGGGATTCCTGCTCGCTCTGGATTTGCGCTCCGTATCATGTGTCAGGCTCTCTAACAAACAAACCACAAACAATAAAGCCCTTTACATGACATTCAGTGACACAAAAGTATTACCTGTCCGCTCAATTGCTTCGACCAACTTCATAAGATTAGGAGCAGTTGTTTCCGGGTGTGTGAACTGTTTGGTCAAGTCCAGGACTGGAGCAACTGAAACGGCAGAGAGAGAAAAGAAAAAGACAATTTCCCTCAAACCTCTGCTCATAACAACTACAAAAATATATCATTCTCTGAACTTTTGGTACAAATAAGAGTGTCCAAGATAGAAAAGGAAAAGCCTTTCAAAAACTATTATACTATTTTCAACAGAAGTTTAAATTAAATTACATAAACGTGGTGTAAACATCAAGTAAAAGGTGGTAACATTTTTCTTACACCTTGATTACGTGTGAATTTATACACCTTAGTTAATATAACTGACATTTAAGTTTTTAAATATATTTTGAAAGAAGTCTGTTTTAAGAAATATATCGTGATATAAATTTTGGCCATATCGTCCAGCCCTATTTTACATTAAGCCAAAAATATTCGGTTTTGGGGAATCACAGCACACATGACATTTTACAACTTGCAACAAACTTTTGCTTTGTGATAAAAAGCTCAAATTATCTGATATTTTAAGAGACTTATTGACTTTGACAGTCATGAGGGTCTGCAGGGGTCCCCTCTCTGACATCACTTCCTGTTGTTTGTTTAATTTTCCTGCTTTTTGTCTACACAACATAGCTTTGATTGGGCAGACAAATGTTTTTCAAATATTAATAAGTAGCTAAGAATGTTGTTGTTTTTTTCCTAGGAAATAATACAAGATTATGCCAAACTATCTAATATGGTTTTCTTTTCATAAGGTTTTATCTTCAATATGATAACAGGACAGTTGTATCACTGTTTTTTAGAAATTATCACAACTAATTTTAATTCAAAAATTAAAAGCATGTTCATTATATAAGAAGTGTATTCAATTCACTGTGAATGATTTGCATATTTAATGCATTTCTAATTACAATTATCACAATAGATTCAGACCAAAAAAAAAGAGCATAATGTTATTAGGATACCATAGGATTACATTTATTTTCTAAATGAAATGAGTGCCCTATATAATGTAAAATCCAAATCTGAAGTAAAATGTTTCTTAACACCAGCATTTACTCTGGCACTCTTCATTCTCATTTTTGAATTGTGGTTTGCAAGACTGCAGCCTTCTCTACCTACTGTTGTGACTCACTGTCCCGAGGCCAATTTTTTAAATTTGACTTTGACTTGCCTGTTACCTTTTTTAAATATAGTGCTAAATGTGCAGTCCTTCGTGGAATACTAAAGCTGCCAAAAGCAGCAACTGTCTAGCGCAGAAGGCTGTTGACGTGATGTAATGAGAAGGCTCTTCTATAAAATCGGGGTATTTTTGCACCTCAGAGCCAGTGCTGAACTCAACGCAGGCCACGTCTCTGTCTTAGGTAGAGTGATGACTTTGGGATGTATATTTGCATATGGTTTCTTGCTTGTTCTATTGGTTAAAACCCTTTGAAGACCTCTTGCATTCATATAAAACACTTAAACCAAAATATCTAAGTAGACGTTTGAACGCATTACAAAATTACATAGTAAAAGATAATAGGAAAAACTAAATGGATGGAGTTACACAAAGAAAACAAAGAAAAAAAATGTCTATCATACAAAAGCTTTTTACTGGTGAAAAAAACCTATGAACGTTTCCTCCTGTCTTATTCCACCCCTTCTAGAGCAAGAGCTGTCTTGGTCCTTTGCGTGAGTGGAGCACAATAAACGATTTAATCAAAAATCCTGAACAAGCAAAACCCCACTGGCCATGTGCCAGACCCTCCTTTTCAGGCCCACCACAAAGAGGCCAGAGCTTGGCTGCCTTCGCCTCCTGGCAGTGCAAGGCTAAACCACGTCTGATTATTAATTTTGGAGTTCAGACGAAGTGCCATGTCAGCACATTCCACTTTTCCACTGCACGTTAAACATGGAACTTTGCTCGCTTTTCCCTCTTACGGACATGAAGCCTGCCTCTTCCGCCCTCAATTGTTCCTCATCTCGCACATTTAACATGACACGGACGTGAATCCATGTTTTACTCTTAATCCATGTTATATCTTTGCTTTCCTGGGGACGCATTACAGAAACTTCCTAACTTAATTCTTGAATTAAAAGTTCTTTTATAAAACGGATAGTTCCGGTCCTTGATTCTGATTGGTTGACCAGCTCGAAGCTGTTGTAAATTAAGGCCTGTTCACACCAAGGACGATAACTATAAAGATAACGATAAAGATACAGTTCTAAAAATCGTTCCCAATATTAAAGATTAGCAGAGTACACACCACAACTATAACGATAAAGACAAAGAGAAACGATATCGTTGGAATCACTTTCGGAATGATTTTTCTCCAGCTGATGAACGATAAAAAATTGACAGCCAATCAGAATCCATCCTGCTGTAACGAGCTCAAGAATTTAAAGCGGCAGACGTGTGTGCGCTTAGAATAAACAGACCATATCGTTCACTGGTGTGGATGCTAATATCGTTATCTTTATAGTTATCGTTCTTGGTGTGAACGGGGCTTTACTGCTCGGCAACCACTTTGTTGGAACCACAACTGTTTCTGAGGAACTACATTGTTTGGTGGAAGAATACTGTTTTTATTTATATCATTACACTTTATTTGTTCTGTTTTATTCTGTGAAACCTTACTACGTATATGGAATAACAGTTTTATAAAAGCAATAAGCCCCATGAAGCCGTGGTTTACAGTGACTTTATAACAGCTAAGGGGGTTTTAGGCACTCCACTTCGCGTCGTGCCTAACAACGCTTTATTTGCTGTGAAATTACCATGGTTACTAAACAAATAGGAAAGGGTTAGGTTGTTTCTGTAATACAGCAAAATTAAAAAGAACAAAATTAAGCTTATTTTATTTGCAACTTTAGACTAAGATTTCTTTGTCAAGTACACATTTAAAAGACTGTTTTACACATACTGACATTCATACTTTCAATTATGCATGATTATAATTCATCAGTCTCTATTGACAACACATTTGAACCATGGACAGAATTAATTTTCTGTACATTGTCTGGTTGTCTTCATAGGTGACATCATGACACCATTGTTTTTGTCCGGATCTATTTATTTATTCAGAAATACATTATAAATGCAATTTAAACAATGACTTTAAAACACCTCGTCTAGTGACCTTTTTGTTTAATTTCAGGATTAAAATTAATTTCATTTTCATTTGAGGGGCATCTCCAAAATGTCCAAGAGATTGTTTAACTAGGCAAAAATGTCTAGAAAGTGATTTGTCCTTATCTCATAATGAAGAAAACAAATTTGATGTAATTTTTTTAATTAAAAGAATGAAAGCCATGAAATGAAAAGTAGTTTCACATGCGTTTTAAACAAAACATTTTAAAAGCAGTTTCCTTTTCTTTATCGTGGACACTCTTGTTGGTCATTGACAAATGACTGCTTTCTCTACAGGGTGGTCACTGATAACAAAATATAAAAAACAACCTAAATATATTCCTTCACTAATAAACAAACTAAACTATAGCTGCAAACTCACTGGCACAAACACTCAAACGCTCAGCAGGGGTTTTTGTGCAAAATACTGCTTTTAGGAAAAACAGCTGTGGCCCTCCAGTCATTGTTGGTTTTTGGAGAGAGAACCAACTAATCATTACCCAATTATAGTCGTCTTGGTAGTCTGCATTCTGGCTGGCCTGCAACTGAATGTGCCCTGGGAAAAAAAACAACTGCAACAACTAATGATATGATTACTGCAACAGCTTGCTTTATTCGGCTGTCACTTCTTCACGGCTACTGTCAAGGCAAATTCGATCATATCTGTGCTTATATGGTAGGCTAACAAAAGTAAGCAACTTTTCTTCTGTTGTTTATCATTTTATCCCTGCTGAATTTAAGTTAAACAACAGCCTACCTTTTGGTAGGCCACACCGCACGACTTTGCAGTTGTACTTGTGTGTGCTCGACTTGCGCTCTGATGTGTTCATTAACTTTGATTTGGCATTGCTCTACTAATGGAAAATGATGTCTTTGTACTCTGAGAATATGATTATGTAAGACAACTTTCACCTACATTGCTTTGTGCAGTTCAGTAATCTGGACACCTTATTCATAGCTAACCGAAGGCCTAGCCCATTTCCTTTCACTGGAGCTCTAAACCTCTCAACATATTTTAATCTCAATGCAGTGCAAACGGTATTAAGAAACACAACACACAAAAGCCGCAACTACAAGAGACAGTCTTATATAGCTCAAGTTTCTTTTTGTTGAGAATTATCGGCTTCGGGCCTGACAGGCTTTCTGCACTGACGGAGTGCAACAGAAGACAGAAACGAAAAAGGGGAAAAAAAAATCAGAATTTTGATAAGACTAAAATATTAAAAAAATATATCTAATGTATACTACCATTCAAAAGTTTGGGGTCAGTAAGATTTTTTAATGTTTTTGAAGGAACCATCTTGCATTAAAGCACTTAAAGTTAACCTTTCAAACACTAATAATTTAATTACACCATTAAATGTTTTGCAAATCTCAAAATAAACATCCATTTTCCACACTGTACATTATGTTGTAATGCCTAAATTCACTTGTATTTTAAACAATTAATTTTAGTTTTCAAACATCAATAAAACAGATTGTAAAAAAAAAAAAAAAAAAGCCACATAACATTACATTTACCTCAGGAAAGCAATTCAATGTCCATAAATTTGTTAATCAAATACACAAAAAAATATATATAATTGTGTTACATTTGTAAATATGCACTATACACTATGTTACATTTGTAAATATGCACTATATTACATATTTATTGTATTGTTATTTAACCCATTAGTGATGTCTTATTTTATGTATGTTTGAATAAATCTGTCAAATTTCTGATGTTTTTCTGACAGCTACTGTTTAAATTTGAACAATTAACGGATGGATTGATTTTAGTCTTTAGTATTTTACTTTTCATTTAAAGAAAATACAGAATTTAATTATATACCCTTTTATTGGTTATTGGCTATAACATGAAAATGAACATCAGCTTATCAATATTAGCCAGAATAGTAATATCCGTTCATCCCTAGTGGGCATCATTCCCAAATTTCTACTCCCAGTTAGGGCTGAATAATTAATCGAAATAAAATTGATCACAACATGACCTAGAGTGTTTATTAAACCTAAATTATTCTTGAATTTTGTCCGTCACAATAAAATGCATAATGTGCTGATAAAGCCTGTTGTACAGTCCAAGTAACAATATGCCTAGTATTTAAACAGGCCAAAGCATCATGGGAAAGATTCAGCCTTTAATACAGGCTGAGATCGGAGGCCTT
Organism: Sinocyclocheilus anshuiensis; assembly: GCF_001515605.1. Lineage (NCBI taxonomy): Eukaryota > Metazoa > Chordata > Actinopteri > Cypriniformes > Cyprinidae > Sinocyclocheilus > Sinocyclocheilus anshuiensis. The sequence continues at coordinate 285,717 of NW_015558606.1, read as the reverse complement.
AACTAGCCCTCGACTAATTCTGTGAAAGAAAGTTCAGGGTAAGGAGCCGGGGGGAAATTTAAGGGGCCTTCTCTTTCTGAGAATTTTAGTGAGTGGATTGTTTATAGCTGCCTGGAGACAGTATCAGAAGAGTCTGTGAAACAGGGGAGGAGGAACAGGCGGAGACTGAAGAAATGCCAAGCCATGGTTCACTTCAGCAAGCTGTAAAACTGAGGCCAGGAAAAGAAAAGGGAAAAAAAAAAGAGAGGGAGAACTTCTGCCACAGGCTGCGAAACACAACCAAGTTCGACTTTGTGCACCATTTCTGTGAGGATAGTGTTGGTAGATTTTGATTAAATCACATGAAATGTCTCTCTCAGTGAATGAGAGCACTTAGAGATAAAAAGAGTAACAGCTATGTTCATAATTATATGGGCTGATATTTCCAAAGCTACGATCATTTTCACATTTTCTTTACAGATGCTTTTCTGCCATATTAACGTTAGCAAACACAAAGAGTGCACTATCAATTACTCCAGCTGGAGGAAAACAGATAAAAAAAATAAAAAATCAAGTGCTAGATCCAAGCCATGAGCTTTCAGTATAAATGCTGTCTGGTTTATTAGTAGACATCTGTAGTCACCTGACAGATTTGAAGAGTGTGTCTTATGTAGGGTGTCTTAAGTTGGAAGTTTGGGAGGTCAGTCAACATGTCTGGATCTAGATGAGTGACGGAGTCTTTCATACACTGCAGGTCGAGAGTTAGTAGACCAATTATTGCCTATAAAGTAGGACTGGGGTGACAATATCGATATAAATTTATCCTAATTTTGATGAACCAATATTAATTCTTAAATCCCAAGAATCGATCTTTTAGTTTATGCTGTTTTCAGTTGAAGCACTATCAAAACTTAATATTATTAATGCTAAACATTATTTAGCACCTCACATCCAATAATCACAATAAGCTTTATTACTTTTGATATGAAACAAAGACTAAGCTTTCAAATTCTGTAAGATTTATCATTAAAATTCAAACAATGAATACCGTTTTAGCACTCTTTAATGTGGCGTGATAGATCACTGTAGCCACCTCAGTTCAAGCAGTAGCACGAAGCGCATGTGTCCAATCTCTTCCTCTTTACTACTAGTTATAGCACAAAATAATCAAACGAACACCAGAAATTATGTTAAAAGAAACAATACAACTTACTGAAATGTATCATGTCTCATGTAATTGGTTAGTCAATGTTTCAACCGCAGAAAGACCTCCAATAAACAGCTTGCAAACAAAATGTCATGTAACTTTACATTTATCTCAGAAAATCCATTTCATGTCCATAGCTTTTTAGCCACCTAGGAAAAATAACTCTATAAGAGCATTCTGCTAAATATATGCACACATACAGTATATATTACACATACACATATATAACATATTCACTGTATTTTTACTTAAATGGTTAGTGATGTTTTATTTATTGTATGTTTGAATAATTCAAGTTTTTCTGACAGCCACTTGTTAAATATTTATATTTCAACAATGAACTGGAGTAGAAACATAATTATTTCATAAAACTGAAAAAAATTGCCTTATGTGCAATTAAAAAGTTTGTATACATCTCAGTTTTTGAGTGTTTATTAGGGCTGGGCGATATGAGCAAAAATTCATATCTCTGTATTTTTTGGCTGATTTGTGATATACGGTATACATCTCAGTATTTTTGTTTTTGTATTTAAAAAATCTGTATTTAATATATACATATATATACAGTGGGTACGGAAAGTATTCAGAGTTTAAAATTCTACATGTCACATTTATTGTCCAACTACAAATATTTCAGCGAAATGTATATTTTAGTCAGAATTATTGCGCTCCTAATTGAGCTCTGTCTGTTTGGCAGCGCATGCGCGCAGCGGCGCTCATTCACTGAAGTCTGTGAAGTTTAGCGGAGAATCCCAAAGAAGAAGGCTCATGCACTTCTGACAGAAAATGGAAATATTTCCATGGCTTTCTAGCATTTACAGATGGAGAATATACCTGTGAAATGCAAGTAATGCATTCAGGACGACAGCACATCTCAAACACATTAAACAGCGCGAGTAGCCTAGTGTCTCTATCAGCGGCACATGCAGCCTTTCTGTCAGAGCATATGACGGGCCAAGCGAAATGAAAATATAAACTATGTCTTACCAGTTTTTAAAGGCCTTAATATGAAGCTTGTCACATGTTTAGAACAAATTGAATTATGCACTTTCTCCGCAGCAGCTCAGTCTGTGTCCTCCGCTATATTTTTAGATGCGCTCGTATCAAACTACTGTATATCGATATAAATGGTATTGCCTCATATCGTAACGCTTATAAAGAAAATATCAATATATCGTACAAACTCGATATACCATCCCACCCAAAGTGTTCATTATATCTAAAAAATAAATAGCATTAGACTTTAATAGTTTGGATTCTGCTGTTAATTTTAACATTTAATATTGACAGGGATCCATGTAGAGTTCAGAGCTTTAGTTGAGAGAATTTTTTTAAGAAAAAATGACATGTAATGTACCTGTATATATCCAAATGAACTGAAACAGAATTTAACTGAGTCAAGAGCTTTTGATCCAGAATTGAAATAAATCCTGAAATCTGAAATCAATACCCAGCCCTACCTAAAGTAATACTTTAGAAAAAAAAGTTGTGCTGCTACCATTTTATCCTTAAAGGGGTCATATACAATGTTCCCTCTAAGCCTGTGTTATACTTTCCGCATGAGCAATTCGGACGCGTACACGGACAGCACGGACGCGGACTACTTGTATTTATACTTCCGAAAGCATACGCTGATGGTCCGCTCTGCGGACGTGTTCCATACATGCGTAGTAGATCGGCTTGAACAATAAACAAACATGTGAACAAAGAATTGCCCACAGTTATTGCACATCTGGCTGTCTTTATATTGTTTTATCGACAGATTGTACAGGTTCGAGTAGCAACGGGCTTCTTCACACAGCCTGCGCATGCGCAGTAGCCTACTGACCGCGCGTACTTGTTTTCATTTACATTTGAAAAAATGTAGCTATTCTAAGGTGAATAAACTACAACTATGAATCATACCGTTGATTCTGTTACAGACCGACTCCATCTGAATCCTTCTCTATCCCTATCGTGTTGCAAATATATATATTTAAGAATAAGTATAGAAGTGTTTTTTGTTAAGTGTTAATTTAAAACCCAGCAAGCATAAAATAATGTAACCCTTATTCCAACATTCAGACCAGTTTCTGGTACAGAACAGTTTCCCCTCACAATCTATTTATAACATAAAACTATGAATAGAAAAAATTGTTTTTGAACTTTATTGAGCACAAATATTATGTAAGCAGTTGAGCTGAAGTGAAGATTTATTGAACAACCAAATAATGAGTTTTAAGCCCAAGAATATATGCAATATGTTAATATTTTATAAATAAGTTTAATGTTCATTATATTATTAAAGATAACCAATTACATAGATCTCAAAATATGAATGATTAATAAAACTCTTAAAAGCATTTCTTATTAACTTAATATTACAAAGGAAGAACGGTAGAACTGAAAATGTAGGCCTAATTACCTTTATTAATCATGTCTAGATTCTTAATTTTAAGAGCATAATGATTTCGATCTTCCTCTTTTTTTTCAATGCTACATTCTCAATGCAAATCCATTTAAGCAGCAGGCAAATGTATAGGCATGTAGGTCAATTCCCTACATCTACATAAGAAAAGCAGAGAGAATTATGTAAGTTAGTCGATTAAACTAGTAGCAACTTAATTTTAGAAAGAAGTCACTAAAGCAACACTGATGAGCAACTTTTGACCAATGAGTTACCAACACCTGTCCAGTGTCCAATCGTTTATGACTGAATAACATATTTTGACAATTATTTTACAGATTTTTAGCCAAAAAAAGTTGAATACAACTAGATTTTATTACTTTTCCATGACTTTTGAGGTCCTGGAAATCAGGATAAAAAAAATAAAATAAAAATCTGGAGATTTTTTTCCATGATAATTGTAACCCTGTTCATGTTTCTAGGCCTAGATGGAATCTGTGCCTGCAGAACTCCAGATTTCCACACAATGGGAATACCCATCATTCACAATTCTACACATTTCGTGCCCCTTGCATTTTAAAACAATCAACACAGAATTCCATAGATTGTCCTTGGTCTGGATATAACTCGAAAGCAGCATCTAAATTGTGTGTATCTGGTCCTGTAATTCAACACTTCAAAGTACACCAAAACTTCTCTTGCGTTCTCTTTTTAGTCAGTGAGCATCACAAACTGAATATGACAACTTCTTTTTAGTGTGCACTGCAGTGCTGGGGAAGTTTAACTGTCCAAAAAAGGGACACAAAGGAGACATTGAAGCAAAAATCACCTGATGGGAGTGGGAATGTGCAGATGAAGCTGAAAGCCCTACCTGATACATTTAACTCTCCAGATTGGCCTGGGGAACTGCCAGGCCTCCAAACATACTATAATTTACTGCTTCCTGAGGGCATAAAACGAGGAGGAGAAAGAGCTCGGGGAAAGTGCCAGAGAAATACAGGAGCAAAGACAGTTTAGGGAAAGAGACACTAAATAACTAAGAGGGTACAAGGTAGCATCTACATAGATGATTTTGCTGCGCTCTTAAAAATAAAGGTTCCAACAGGAGTTTTTCACAGCAATGCCATGGAATCCATTTTAGGTTACCCAAAGAACCTTTATTTGAACAGTTCTTAAAAGAACTGATTTTTCTTTGGTTTAATAATCTGAAGAACCTTTTTACACTGTAAAGAACCTTTTGTGGAATGGAAAAAAAATCTTACACAAGCAAAATCTCTAATGATTCAACACCTAACTGATTTCATTGTAGAAGAAGCCTGCTGTCAACAGCAAATTCCCTCTTTTCCTTCAACAAAAAAGGAAAAAGAAAAAAATCTTTATTACGAGATGTTTATTATGAGAGGTCTGAGGCCTGATTCAACAAGCATAGCAGTCAGTCCCCAAAACAAAACAGGTTATGACAGCTCTTTAGCACAGATTAAGCAGGTTAGTCATTGGTCATCATCACAGTAAAAGCAGCCAGTCTTACCCTGCGAGGAGGCTGTTGGCTCAGGTCTGGGAACAGCAGGAAGCGCTCTCTGAGAACGAGGCTGGCAGGACGGCACTGACATTTTCAAAGGTCCCACATACTGCACATATGTCCCTGGAAAGTTTCCCCTCTGTTTAGTTCTCTCGTTAAAGCCCAAGATCCAGCCGAGGCATTCTGGGTGTTGCTTGTCTCCCTCTTTAAAGCCCTGTGACAGCAGAGATGCTTTGTCGACCGTCAGGATATCACCAGGCTCAAGGTCAATGTCATCCTCCCAGTCTTTACAGTAGGAGTACAGAGACCTGTACTGGAAGCCATCGGCAGCCATTTTCAGAGTATGGAATGACAATCACCCCAGGCAAAAGAACGTCGGACTGGGGATGAAACTTTGCGAGGGTATGATTGATGTCGTACCGTGGGACGTTTAGTTAAAAGTTAAGCACTTCTAACCGGAGCTCATAAACAGGCATGCGCGGTAGCAACGGCTTAGACCTGGCCGGTGTTGGCCGAACAGGCCACTTTTCTCAGCTTGAACCCGCGGTTCAACCAAATGATGGAACAGAGGGAATGCAGCATGCTCATTCAGCCACCGGAAAAGAAATAAAGAATGAAGTCCTTCACAGATTTATTTCGCCAAATCAGCTGATGTCGTCTTATAGCAGGTTGCTCAACATTCCCTCGAAAGATGTGATCCTCCCAGTATAACGTGATGACTGTATGGAGGAAAAAAAGACATAAGTACACTAAGAGCAAAATACTCACACAAAGGCTTTCTAAAAGAATAATAATAAAATAATCGCAATAACTTAATCAATACGTTTACAGTCAAGCTACAGCAAGGCTTTTACATAGACCAGACAGTCCAAGTATACATGACAGAATGCGTAATAAAATATTCAAAGCATTAAATACACGTCGTGCAACACCTCTGTCTCTCATAGAAAATGCACAATGCCGAGGCAAAATGTAGTCTGATTAAACATGCTGGACAAAGACTAGGTCTGTAAATCCGACTTCACAAAAAACAGAAACAGAAGTTTTTTAATTTTTCAAAAAAAGACACATTTTTGTAATAATCTGACTGAAATCAAATTTTTAAATTGCATATAAATGCACTAAACTTGATGCACCTCATACATGCGTCATATAATGGTCACAGTAAGTCATTCGTAAGACCAGGTGACTAATTTTTCAACACCATTATCTTAAAGCAAACTAAACCCAAGAAACAAGCTTCTGCACCTACCTTGAAAAAATTAAGCCAGAAATATCAAGTCCGCTAAGGTCGCAGTACGTCAACAAATATTTCAATTTCAGCAAATAGCCAAAAAGATAACTGCCTCAAATTTGACAAAGATGTTCACAGTTGTTTGTGGGAATAGCATTCCTGAATGAGCGCAGGTCGCTTAAGTTTTAAAATAATCCAATATGAAGTCCATTCTTGCCTAAGAATCCAATTATTACAGTATGCAGTTGATTTTGTTTAAGCATATTTGCAATATGCATCACTTATATGACGGAATGGCAAAACGTATAATTTTTTCATGCGCATGCACACATTCGAACCAGGGGCTTATGCTCATATACAAATGAAGTGGCATTTTAAAGGTTTGCCGACCCCGAGGAAAGATCGCAATCTAATAAACAACGTCAAAGTGTTCGCAGGCATCACAGGGTAACACTCACCCCACTTTGACCAGGCGCACTAGGGTCTCAGTCCGACATCCTCTGTGTGGAGAAGAGAGGTGCAAGCACAGACACGTGGCACTGACATACCCAACCACAGCCCGCAATCCTCACACCACCGAAACACCCCCTCCGAAATACGTCATCCCTCTTTCCGCCTTTTCATCATTATAACTAAAGCATTTCATGTAATGCTACTGGACTGTATGACAGAGTTCATTCAGGAAAAACGAAAAAGTTAAATCCGAGTCCGAGTGCTAAAGCTAAAAGTTCTGCTGAGAGAAATCCTCATCTTTACAGTCAAGCACACAGCTTAAACTGCAGGACGGCTGCAGACGGATTCGTACGCATCCTTTCCTCCCTTTTATTCAGTCTGAGCAGAGCAGTTTGCAAAACACTGTGACCAAGGCAGAGCACAAAATAATTAATGAATTGAGGCAGGAAACTCACTGTTGCTACAGAAGGGAAAAGGTAATCCTGGATTCCTATTGGGCAGCATATGGCCATGTGCTCAAGAATCACCAGAGAAGCTGGGGCAAATCAAGCAAACGGTCTAATATTAGAAAATGTATCTAGGCAGTGATCAAACCCTAAACCTTTAAACTACACTGCTTTTCTGCAGGGGATAACTTCTTTTTTTTTGCTCATTATAGGCATATGTTTATGCCTGTATGACATGTTTTAAGTATTCTGAATGAGAGACAACCAATGCAAAATCTAAATATTTGTTGGATGAGGCTTGTCTAATCAGGCCTATGACACATTACTAGGATCATTCAAACGCAGGGGAAAAGGACTGGATTCTGGAGTTCTACTGAGAAAACAGGATCAGGATTCTCTGTCATACTGTGCATGTCTTCAGCCTCAGGCTACCAAGGTAGGAGTTTTAATTCGTCCACGAGACCAGTCTAAGATTTAAGAAAGTAGGACAGTCACAGTATTTTGCAAATGTGCGTTGAGGAGGAAAACGATGAGCCTGTCTGGGTACGGAAAGCTTATGCAATATTTTTTCCTCTCTCATTTCATTGGCCGAAGTACCCTGACTAATGCCCATGAGTCTAGTGACAGACAGTGTTCTCCAAACAATAGATCCTTTTAAAGCTTGGAGTGTGCAGGACTGAAGGAACGGCATACAGAACATAGCCTCATGATATATTGCATGCAATTTTTCAGATAAGGAAAATGTTGCTCATTAAAGTTAAAGTGTGTCCTTTTATTTTAAAATACTTTCTAAAGGTAATGTGCAGTCAAATACAAGTAAGCCATTAGCATGTTCATTCTCATGAAAAATGTAAACACTGTAGTGCTTTCAAAACATTGCTCTGTTTGTTTGAGCATCCTGACCGGCCCAACACAGCAACATTGGCTCATCCAATGGTGTGAGTCTGGGGCAGGACTACTCGCTTGTCCATTAAAGGATTAGTTCACTTCCAGAATAAAAATGTCCTGATAATTTACTCACCCCAGTGTCATCCAAGATGTTCATGCCTTTCTGTCTTCAGTCACAAAGAAATTAAGGATTTTGAGGAAAACATTCCAGGATTTTTCTCCATATAATAAGACTTTAACAGTGGCCAACGGGCTAATGGTCCAAACTGCAGTTTGCCTAACTTTTTATTTATCTTAGAAAATGAAAGATTGTTTCACTAGATAAGACCCTTATTCCTCGGCTGGGATCATGTAGAGCCCTTTGAAGCTGCATTGAAACTGCAATTTGGCCCATCAAACTGTTGGCCACCATTGAAGGTGAAAAATTGAAGGGGGTCTGAATACTTTCCGTACCCACTGTATATGGAGGAAAAACCTGGAATGTTTTCTTTGGGACTGAAGACAGAAAGACATGAGCATACCTTACATTTCTTAATTATTATTTTCATGTTGACAAGATGTTTCCACCTATAATTTTGATTTGATTTTTTTCCCCAGTGTTACATAAAGGGGTCATAGGATGCCCATTTTCCACAAGTTGATATGATTCTTTGGGGACTTAATGAAAAAGCTGTAACATAGTTTGGTTAAAATTTCTCAATGGTAGTATAAAAAACAACTTTTTTTTACCCTGTCAAAAACAGCTCTTTTCAGATCAAGTAATTTTTGTAGCATTTCCCTTGTTTTATTAGGAAAGGCGATTTGCAAAGATTCATTACAAAACATTATCCTCACTTCTTCTGTAGATGAGGCTGGATCATGAATGATTCGCGCGAACATAGACGCATTTAGGCAGATGGGGGGAGCATTCCCTTCAGAAACAAATGTAATTCACTGCGAGTTCAGCGGCTCAGATGTCGGGAGTAAATGATGACTGCTGTTCATTATTACATCCAACAACAGAACACCTCAATTGCTTAGGAGTCATTATTGTCTACATCTGCTCCGGAGGTGAAACAATGGTGGACTTAAAAAAAGGAGCGAGTGGATTTTTATCATTATAGGGTGTTTGTGTACACACACTGCCAACACACATTTCAGTTCAAACAACTTGTAAAAGTGCATGTAGCATCCTATGACCCCTTTAAATTTTTTAGTATTTTAGTAATCTAAAGTCAAGATGAAACAAAAGTAGCAACAGATCTTTCATGTTGTGAGGTACATCCGAGTGTAACAAATAATTTAAAAAGAAGGGGACTTTGTTACTATCAGTCGGTTATTAGTTGGATTTTGAGGGGGGAAAAAGAAACATATTCATGGATAAATAATTTACAAGGTGCGGTCACATTAGCAAAATTTAGGCGAAATTTCACAGGCAAAGAAGGTCCAGGTCCATGTCCATTATCAATAGTGTAGCAATGCATTACAGATTTCCAAGCTAATCAGTTTTATATTGGTAAACACGGCAAATTCGCGTTCAAAGTTTTACTAACTTGAATCCATCCAATGCGAAATATTTAGCCTCGAAAATCCAGATTGCGCGTATTCCTATTCAAATAACTGCATTTCGTCGTACATATGGCCGCAAATTTATAACTATGACTTGCATTCACAAAATAGCTAGGGTGAATTTTCATTTTAATTTCAAGCTGACTTTGAACTGAAATGTACCATTTGGTATATTTCTTCTTCGCTTAGCTAAAGCAAGCTTAACTAGGCGCGACGAATAGACTAAACGACAGTGGAACGGAGCGACAGAGATTTGCCGTCCCGGCTGAGGCTCCACTCCGGGGTTTCCATTCCCCACTCTTGGTACAATCCTGAGAATAACTCGCTCCGAGACAAGAACAGTGAAAAATCCTTGTGTTGTTATACTGAACTAATCAACACTACCATCACTAAAATGAGCTAGAACTGCTGTATAATGTAGAACAGAGACGTCGAATATAAGCAGTGACTGACAAATAGGCGCTTCAAATTCAGAACGGTCTAAATCATATTTAAAAAGTTCAGTTTGTGGCATAAATACTTCAGCAAGTGCTCGAGTCATTGTCACGCGCTGAAGCTCTTGCAGGGTGTTAACTGTATCTGCTGCCTTGATCAGACAAGGCGAACATGCTTCTGCATCATGCAAACCTAACGCATATCGGTCTGCACATTTCTGTCGCCCACTAAATTCGCGATTTAGTCGAAAATTTGCAAAGAAATAAACCGTTGCCTTATCGTTAGAAGCAAACAAGCCTACATATCGTATGCTGTAACAGTACACTTCGTGTCCTTTCCACCATTTTCCCCCATTTGGAGGCTGCTAGCTAGCCGTCCTGTTTAGTAGAGTACAGTAACGCAATGTGCAAAACTTGGGAAAACTTACCCGTGGCAAGTCGTTGCAAAAGCTTTGACGGTTTTCTTTCGCGCGTGCGAATAAATGTGCGATCCTAACACTCGGCCGGACTCAGGTTTTTAACTCCCATCTAGTCCCTCAGCAGAGTACAGGATTGATTTCTTTTTCCTCTTCATTCCGCACGAAGCTTTTCAAATTGCCGAACTGCCATTTTCCAGCACAGCACGCAGCGGGCAGTACTGCTTGAGAACTAGTGAAAGCGGGACGGAAAATAGCGGAATGAGCCGAAAACGTCCGAAAGAGCAAATCTCGGTTAACACTGAAGCGTTCATCATTCTTGCACTCCATATTTCGCCATCCCTCTGTGGTTAGGCGAGGTAGTGCAAAATAAAACAGTTCATAAAAAACGTAGACCTACAAGTGATTAAAAAAAACAAAAACAAAAAACCTCTCAAATTACGCTATTTTTCTAATTTGACAATTTGTTTGATCGTTTATCAGAGTACTGGCACATTTAACTAATTTAACTATTTCAAACATCAGCATTATTTTAAGCAGCAGGCCAATGGTATTAAAACATTCCTGTGATATAACTCCGCAATATATAAAATGGATTGAAATATTCAAAAGTTTGGATTCAGTCATTTTATTTTAAAGAAATCAATGGTTTTATGCATTAAATTGATTTAAAGTGACAAAGAATTTTACATTGTTACAATAAACTTCTATTTCTGATAAATGCTGTTCTTTTGAACTTTCTATTGATCAACGAATACAAAAAAAATCAATCAGTGTATTAGCATGATTTCTGAAGGATCACGTGACACTGAATACTGGATTAATGACTGATATTTCAACTTCGTCATCACAGGAGTTTTTTATTTTTTTATTTGAAATATATTTAAATATAGTTATTTTAATTTACAATAATATTCCACAATATTACTATTTTTAATCATAAAAATAAATGCAGCTTTGGTTAGCATAAACTTCATTTAATTAAAAAAAAAAAATCATACAGACCCCGAATCCTTTAGTCATATGATGCGATTTCAAGTTTTCCTTTCTCTTTGGAGTGTTACAAGCTGATTGTGCATAGATAAGATCCCTGAAGTTGCAAAGACTAAAGTCTCAAATCCAAAGAGATATTCTTTATCAAAGTTAAGACTCTGCCACGCCCCCCTAAAATGGCTCGTTCTAACACGCCCCCACATATCTACCTCACTATGTGGAAATATTTGCATAATGCCACCCAAATGTGCATGCAAAGAAAGAAGGCGTGGTTTCAGTAACCGCAGTTAGTGTTGAAGCAGCCATGTCCGGGAGACGCTGTGTGTTTCTAGGCAAAAGCAAAGAGAGAGAGAGTGAGAGAGAGAGGGGGGGGGGTCACATCACAAACACATACCAGCTTCATCACTGTGTCTGTCACGCGACTCTGTTCCCCTTTCGGGCTCTGTCTTTACATTTATTTTGAAAGATGAAGCTCGCGATTATGGTAAGGGGCGTTACATTTCCAACGAGTGCTTGCGGTGTTCGGCCAATCACAATGCACTGGGTCAGCTGGCTAATCAGAGCAGACTGCGCTTGTCGGAAGGAGGGACTTTGTAGAAAACGAAGCGTTTGAGAGAGGCGGGGCATAGAGGACCTACAATAATGTACAGTATTTGAAAAATAATGTGTTTTTTGAACATTAAAGCATGTCAACATATTGTTACACCAAATACACAAAATAATGATCTTTAAAAAAAGCATCATATGACCCCTTTAATTTGAATAGTAGTGTATTGTGATCGTTTCTGGAGGTCGTTAATATACCACAGGCCACTACCGCTTTAGTATGAAAAACATTCACTGTCACAAGGAAAAGCACTGAAACCACTGAAATATAATTATCAGCAATTATGTACACATTTAATCATGGTTAAATCCAAACTTTACAAATACAGTTGAGCGTGAGTGGACTTAGTCGAGAGTCTAGGATCTTTTTGAGTCCTGGTTGTGTAGAACTGGATAAACTACACAAATTCAACTTAAAAAAAAACAAAACACTACAGTACCATACAAAAGTAAATGAAAGTAGTATGTGAACCCAAGGAAATAGTGCCACACTAATATGAAGTACAGAGGAAGAGAAAGACAAGTCAGACTGGGAGTGCAAGTATCTAAACTTTGTCTTCTATCTCTTTAGTTTTGATTAATGAACGAGGAAGCAATCCAGCATCAGCAAACCATGACATAGAAAGCTCATGTTACTCGTAACTGAATAATTTCTGTGTAACCAAACAAGCAGATGTCAACACTTCAGAAGGCTATAGTGCAGATTAAAACTATGGCATTTATATAGGGTACTCACAAAAACATGCCATATGGCTGTTGTGTGAATTCAAGAGAACAGACATTTCCACAAGTCAGACTACAAAACACCATTTGTTAAAGATTACATTTGTACAACACTGCTAGATATACCAAATCCAAAGCATTATAAATAAAAAGTTATCACCAAATTAGTATTCATAATCCGTTCTGTTCTAAGTAATATGAACAAGTATGCTCAGGTAAACATGACACACTACAATGCCAAGGTTGGCTGAATGGCTTCTTACAAGTCATTATTTAGGTGCTGGAATATTATTGGGTATGAATGACTGAACACAAGATTAATTTCTTGTGCAGCCAATTTAGCAAAATGGCAAAAAGAATGAGTCAACATATAATAACTACATTTTGTTTGACCACTCAGACATTATATGACTTCAAATGACAATATTACTGATATTTATGAGAATGAAAAAACAACAGTAACTGAACCTCAGCAGGACCACATTATGTTCAAATTCTCAAAAAGCGATCCTACTGTATGACCTATCTATTCCCATCTCGTATAAAACAAATGTAATAAATAAAGTCTTTCAAAATCTACAAAAGTTAATTGTGCTACCTGGTAAAACAAATTCTTAAAGGGATACTCTACCCAAAAATGAAGATTCTGTCATCATTTACTCGTCCTTACGTCATTTCAAATGTATGACTTTCTCTGGTGGAACACAAATGCCAACGATATTTTAAGACAGCTTTTGTCCATACAATGAAAGTCAATGGGGTCCAAAACAACACTAAAACACTTTTCCAAATATCATCTTTTATGTTCCACAGTCAAAAGTAAGTTACACAGGTTTGCAAGGACATGAGGCTGAAAAAAAAAAGATTTTTCTTTTCGGGAAAACTATCCTTCAAAAGGCAGTTTGGCAGGTGAATGACTTCTAACTTACAAATAAATGACACTAAACAAAGACTTTCTACCCCTGTCCTTTCTCTGATTATGATTTAAGTGATCATCAAAGCACCCGTACATCTGAGTCTCACAGTTTTCTGGACTTATCTAAGGCTAACACTTATCCTCTGGTTTCTTCTGTTCTTTTAGCTTGGGTCCAATCTCATCGGTCTTCCTCGCTGAAGTTTGGGAGCTTCCCTCCGCCTGTGTTGCGCTGATCCACGCCGCTCTGAAACGTGGATGAGATGGCACTGGTGTAGATGTTGTGGCCTCCTTGTCATCAGAGTCATCAAAGCTGACCTCCTGAACAGCTTCCTGCCTTTTAAATGAATCTCGTCTCTCAGACAAGTTTAGCTTCCTCATCACCGCACCACCGGAGTCCCTCACTCGTTGGCCAGCCAGGTACAACCCTTGTCTAGCATGGTCACCGACACACACAAAACCTGAGGCAATGTCACTAGTTTGTGACTCGAGTCCCTCAGCTTCACTCTGGGGAACTTCCACAGTGTGTCTTCGAGTGGAGAAAGCCTTTTTGTCTCCATGTTGGGCACCGGAGGGCCTCTCAGATGACTGAACCCTGTTCAGCAGTGGCGAACGGGGTGATTCTGCGCTGCGGGGACACACCGTCTGTCTCACGATGGTCGGCGGGGACATCATCTTATTATGAAACGAGTGGAGGCTTTTAGGAACTCCGGTGAGGGAAGATGGAGAATACTGTGGAGACAAAGGCTGTGAGGAGGGATTGCAGGCGAGGGGAGAGGGGGGGATACTGTTGGTGGACTTGCAGCGGCCTGCTTTGCTATAGCGGAGGCCAATCTTGGATCCCAAAACATGAAGAGAACTTGGTCGACTTTGAGGAATGGGTGAATTCGGAGAGCTTGAGCAGGGTGAGGAACTCTGTGGAGAGTTTGAATCTGTGGAGAGAGTACAAGCAATGCTAATCACTTATAAACTACTCAAAAACATCAATGAGGAAGTCTTTTTTAATTTTTTATTTATTCATCTATAGATGAATGCAAAAACTATTTACAGTCTGGTGTTTTAATGCTCCTCCAAAGAGCTTTCAAACTGTTGAAATATCGTGTGTATTTTATAGATATACTACTGTTCAAAAGTTTGGGGTTGTTAAGATTTTTTTCAAATGTTTTTAATACATTAAATGCTCACCAAGGCTACATTTATTTAATTAAAAATACAGTAAAACAGTAATATTTTGAAAAGTTATTACAATTTAGAATAACTATTTTATCTTAATATAATTTAAAATGTCATTTATTCCTGTGATTTATTCCTTCAGTGTCGCATGATCCTTCAGAAAACACTCCAATATGCTGATTTTGTGCTTTTAAGAAACAATTCTTACTATTATCAATGTTAAAAACAGTTGTGCTGCTTAATATTTTTGTGGAAACCGTGATACTTCAAGATTCTTTGATGAACAGCATTTATTTGAAACCAAAATCTTCTGTAACATTCTAAATGCCTTTACGGTCACTTTTGATCAATTTCACGTGTCCCTGCTGAATAAAAGCATTCTTTTTTTTTTAAAACAACCCCAAACCTTTTGAACGGTAGTGTAAATCAAATGACACACAACAGTGTCCGTGATGAAGAAAAAATATTTAAAACATATGGTTTAAAACACGTGCCAAGTTCTGTACTGTTTGTATTAATGTTGGTTTCATATGGTTTGAAAAACTTTCAAGAAAAGTGAAATGTCAAGCAGTGTAACCATCAAGTAAATAATAAGCACATTCTGCCTTACCTTAGACCTTGAACAGCACTTTGAAAAGTTTTCAAATATATTTTAAGGTAAAAAGCAAATATCAAGAATTATTTGTTATTAATTCATAAATAATTATTCTATAATCTGAACTAACCTTGCCTTGTCAGAATACAGGTCAAATTATCGGATTTAAAGAGACTTATTGATGTTGACACACAATGTGATATCACTCAGGTAAAAAGAGGTTTTCAAATATTAATGAGCCATGGAACAGTTTTGTTAAGAAATAAAAAGACAAAGATCTTGCCAAACATACTTTTCAAGAATTATTTTCTTATTTTCTTTTCAAGAACTGGCTTCCTTCAACAAGGCGTTATTATTTGAGGCATTTTTAATTACAAACGGAAGCATATAAGACTGTATCTGACAGTGAGAGAGGGTCTGAGTCATACCACATGACAGGTCTGGAGCTGGGCTTCTGCATGGGGTGTTGGGCCCAGGAGATAGGCTCGGCGTTGGAGAGTCCGACAGGCTGTCGTTAGGTGAGTGCTGAAAACCCGACGAGAAACTGCGACTGTTCTGAATCCCTGGACTGTGTTTGGGCAGCTTCTTCAAACGGTTTCGCCGTTTGCTAGAAAATTTGGGCTTAAATTACATTTTGGGATTCAACGGGTTTTAACTTGTTTAAAATGTTTCAGAAGACACTACATCTTTCCAACCTGTCTTGACCCTCTTTCCTTTTGCTCTTTTTGCTGCGTCGTGCCATCTTCCCCTTCGAGCTGGTCTTTCTCGCAGGCCCGATTTTAATGGACGTATTCTCAAGAGGAGTTGTCTGCAGAGTCACTTTACTGCCACTCTACAAATGGCAAAATCAAGAAACCAAGCATCTATTCCCAGTCCTTTTTTAAAAAGCGCACGGGCCACCTTTAACTCCATATTTTATTGAGAATCTCACCTTCAGCAGAAGCTCCACCACATCCGTGTGCACCAGACCCTGGATACACTCTCCATTCACATGAGTGATGAGGTCACCAGCCCTCAGTCCGGCCTCGTGAGCAGGACTGCCGTCTTCAACGCTCTAGATAAACGGCAACACATAAAAGCGCATTTCAATGTGTTAAACCAATAAAACATTTGTACACTGGGTTCTCAGTATGAGTAACCATAGTGATGAACCAAAATACATTTTTTACTGAAACTAAAATTAAAGGTTTCATTAGGCCAAATACGTTTATGGCTTTCCTTGGGTAAAATCTGTTTATATTTTAGACATCTTTCTGCAGTTGAAACACTGATTGAGCGATTACAAGAGACATTTCACTAACCTTCTGATGTTCATTTTTGTTTATTTCATGCTATAACTAGCCAGAAAAAAGAAGACATGATTGGTTCATGTGCTGCTTGAATGGAGGCAATCTTGCATGCCACATTAAAGAGCATCAAATCCAAATTGATTGTTGGAATGTCATTATAAAATTAACAAAATTTAAAAGCTGAGACTTTGTTTCATATCAACAGTAGCAATTGTCAACTTAGTGCTACAGCCCACACAGATGACATGTTTACCTGTTATAGCTTATCCATGTTGTGTGAACAAAATAGATAATGACATATCAAAACCGAAAATTTATTTTTGATGCATCGCTAGTTACCCATGCAATAAAGTGGAATTATTCACACTGCATCCATAATACCCACCCAGACCATGTGGTGCACCGTGTAGACATCAGTGTCACCCATGTAGACCCGAATGGCACGGAGCGCAAAGCCATACTTCCTCCCAGAGCTGTGGATGACCACAGGAGGACGAAGACTGCTTACGCTGAGAGAGAGGTCTCGGTTTGGGGAAGAGTCCCGAGATGAAGGGTTGGATGAGAGGGAGTGTGAAGACATGGGGCTTGTCTGGAGCCCACCGGGGATGTCATCTATGGTGATAATACATAATATATAAGAGAAATGCCTATAATAGCTGCAATATCCACATATTGGTATTAAATATCTATCACAAAGTTTGTCAAGTCATGTTTCGCTTTAATCTTCATCAATAAGCTCTCTGTTCCTCTCAACTGTTCATTGTTCTCTTGAAACCACCTGCTTCACTTGTTTACTGTTGTAGTCACATGAATTTCAGTTGCCTTCAGTGTGATGGCATCACATGATGGTACATCGTCTACATGAACACATCTGAGCTCACTGTACCTGCTGTGACGATGAGGGAAAGGCCAGACACGGATGCAGACTTGGGGACTTTGCATGTAAATGATGAGCGTGGCTTCTCTGGGGTCTCCTGCTGAAGCCCGAGGCGGCGCGGACCCTTGTGGTCCCTGCGATTAGTAGGTCTTGTTCCAGTGGAGTTGCTGCGCAGACGAATTCGCTGGAGATTTGAGACAAGACCTTCTAAACAGAAACAAAAATATAAGAAAACTCCATTTGAGAATGAGCACAAGTCGCCCTTAAATTTCACCTAATATTCGAATAAAATATGCATAAAAATATGTTACCCTCATCCTCAGGAAAAGCAAAGCGTGGCATGGCCTCAAGGCTCTGAGTGCTGTTCAAAATTACAGGACTAGTGCCCCTCTCAGGCTGAGATGAACTGGATGATGCTCTCGGCCTCTGACTGCATGAAAAGATAAAAAAAAAAAAAAAAAAAAACTAGATTCATACAAAATCATACAACAATTATAAATGATTTGAATACACCCTTTGGACACATTTCTATTCATTATAAATAAATAAATTATTATAATATAATATAATATATATATATATTAGGGGTTTTCGGTAAAACTTTTCGGTACAGGCCTTTTGGTTCGGTACGCATGTGTACCGAACAAATACAGCATTGTTTTAACCACTGCACGAGCAGAACTTCATTGGAAACTTCCAGTTTTATATTGTTACTTTTGATAAGAAACAAAGTCTCATCTTTCAAATTATGTCCTATTTTTCAGGAAATTCAAACAATAAATGCCGTTTTAACACTCTTTGATGTGTAGTGAGTGACAGATCGCTGTATAAACGCCTCAGTTCAAGCGGCAGCGTGATCATCCCTTCCTCTTTACTACTAGTTTCAACGCGAAATAAACAAGAATGATAGGGGTGTGATGAGATCTCGTGGCATGAGATCTCACGAGATCCGTCTGTCAGACCTTTCAGACATATTTGCATTACACTGGCTTCACCAGTAGTGGTATGTAAGATATTTTATGTTCACCTGTGAATACAATATGCTTAACCTGCTGTTAACAGGATGCTCCAGTGTTTAACTAATCAGCTATCTGAACGATCGGGCTAGTGCTGCTTCCTCAAGAACATTTATCATTTTCACATGTTTTAAGCCTTGTCAGTTGAAACATTAAAGTGTTTTAAGCCATTCAAGTGTGAGACAGCGCGAAAGAGATTTCAGTGCAGTACTTGCACGCTGTGATAGACCGTTTCTGTGCGCACGAACGCACGCACGCACGCAGCTCAGACAGCATATGCAAGAACCAAATTGAGTTCTCTTTCGCGACTTCTTGACCAAATGCACGCAAAATTATGTCAGAATCACGGTCTTGATGAGTATCCACGTAAACATGTATTGTTTCCAACCCACTCTTCACCCCAAACCAGCAGGTTCATGACTTCCACCCGTAACAGTAGTAGCCTACTGCTCAGTCCCCTCGCTATATCGGCTCAAATGCATAAGCAATTGCACTTATTATGGGCTCAACAGTCCTTTTAAGTAGGTCTTCCTCAATTTAAAAACAAGTGTGTGTTCAAAAAGTAAAGAAGTGCTTATATTACTGCACTGGCAAACAGAGCGAACCAACCCTGTGACGTCACACGCTGTGGTACTGCAAGGTGGCGGTGCCCTTTCTCCAAAAGCTATAACAAAACATCCTTTTTTCTTTAAAACTGTTACATTAATCGTGTTTATTATATACATTTTTTATTAAAGTGAAAATCAGTTTACTAAATGATGTAAGCTTGATTGACTGCTTCACTTCCACTTTAAAGGGATATGTTTCAGTGTATGTATTGATAGATTAATGCTTATTAAAGCTATAATGCTATTCAGATTAAGAGCAGATTTGCATTCTGATGGCCCAAACGCCAGTATGTCACTTTAAGACAATATACTGACACACATCGGATTTTCTCCCAGTTTATTACTGCATATAATTCATTAAAATAGAAGTTTAATTTCATAAAGTACAAGTTGATTTCAATTTTTTTTACATTTTGTGTTTTTCAGTTAAATAAAAGACTAGTCTCATTCTCGTGGGATGAGTGTCTCGTCACACCCATAATGAATGAACATCTCACGCCTCATGTAATCGTTCAATCAGTGTTTCGACCTCGGAAAGATGGCAATAAAACAGCTTGTAAACAAAATGTCACGTAGCGGGGTTTTAGGGAGGAACGAATGCGCACCGCTGTGAAGGGAAATAAGTTGCGCAAGACGAAACGCAGATAGTTTTTAATAGCTTTACCTGTCTTCTTTTGTATAATCCTTAGAAGCCAAAATTGAAATAATACATTAATCGTGTTTATTATATACATTTTTTATTAAAGTGAAAATCAGTTTACTAAATGATGTAAGCTTGATTGACTGCTTCACTTCCACTTTAAAGGGATATGTGTGTTGTTTATTATTTATTTTTATTTATACTATTTGTAATTTTTGTGCAATTACTTGCCTGTCAGTCGAGTTTGTGGCAGAACATTTTGCAGTGTTTACATGTTTATTACTGCATATAATTCATTAAAATAGAAGTTTAATTTCATAAAGTACAAGTTGATTTCAATTTTTTTTACATTTTGTGTTTTTCAGTTAAATAAAAGACTAGTCTCATTCTCGTGGGATGAGTGTCTCGTCACACCCATAATGAATGAACATCTCACGCCTCATGTAATCGTTCAATCAGTGTTTCGACCTCGGAAAGATGGCAATAAAACAGCTTGTAAACAAAATGTCACGTAGCGTTTCATTTACCTCAGGCAAGTCATCAGTGTCCACAGCTCGTTAGTTCACTATAAATGAAGTCTAGAGAAGAGCATTTCGTGAAATATTAGACTTTATAATCATTATATTTTACTGTACCTGTTAGTGATGTCTTAAGTATTTAATGTTTAAATAAAGCTGTTATGAAATGAGTTATAAGAGGCACTATGTAAATGAATACATTTCAACAACAAACAGAATTTTTATCATTTAGAAGTTAAATTAAAAAACTGCATTATGTGCAATTTACATGTTCGCATAAAAAAAATTTTTATTTGAGTGTTGCTTGTTATATATATAAAAAAATTAATTATTTAAGTTTGGGCTCTGTTGTTAACTGTAACCTTATAGTAGGCCTAATGTAAAAGGGTTCACTACTAGGGATGGGTATCGTTAAGCTTTTAACGGTATTACTACTCTTATCGATACTGCTTATCGATTCGGTACTTTAACGGTATTCTTATCGGTACTTTTTGTTTTTA